>NC_135806.1:19304544-19374722 GCF_964213995.1 Mustelus asterias
TTCCAGTTGGACGTATTCCATGAAGTTTCCATCACAAGGCTCCTTGCACAAACCAATGAAACAGCCTTTTCTTTTGCCCATTTCCACTTATTTTAGACTTCAAGAACAAAATTGCTCAAAGGAAATATAAAAAACGCATCTCTGTTTTTTTGATGCCAATACGGGATTTCGTTTGGGTCCCTTGCAGCAGTGTCTCAAAGATTAACCTTTAATTCCTGGAAACTTCAGGGCAGTTTTGGAGTGCTGACAATCCTATTATAGCATTCTATTTATAGGAGTAACTTTTGCCACAATAACAACTTAAAATCTAGCGTACATTTCAGAACCCACTATTATATTTTTGAATCCTATTCATAGAGTTACATAGAATTTGCAGAAGTGGGCCATTCAGCCCAACAGATTTCTGCTTCTATGTATACTCCACACGCCCCTTCTGCCATCCAACTTCACCCAACCTCACCAGATATCCTCTTACGTACTTACCTACCTTCCCTATTGTGGTGAACCATTGTTGGTTACCACCAGGAGTGCTGAGCCATGGTCTGGCCAGCACTATGAGTCTGTAGATATGTTACTGTTGGGGTTAGGGTTGGGCTGTTCTACCTGTTAATATAGTCCTATGGTACACCCCAGTTGGCTCCGCCTTCCGGGAGAGGTATAAAGGTCACTGCTCTGCCTGGTGACCCTTTAGTCTGGGATTGTATACTGTATATAGTAGCTCCGTTATTGTTGGCAATAAAAGCCTTTATTTCCCGGGTACATCCAGCCTCCCGTGTGATTTATCGCGCATCACCTATGAATCCATCAATGCTATTCTGCTTAACTATTCCAATTGGCAGCAAGTTCTACTCTCTGTGTAAAGACAATTCACCCAAGTTCTTTATTGTATTTACTGGGACTATCTTATATTTTTAACTTGACTAGAGAAAACCGGTCAATCAATGCTGCAGGAAAGCATAGATCAATTTAATTTGTCTTTATGTACACAAAATTTGGAATGAATTAAAATCACAAAATATCCTAGACATTTTTAAGGGGAGACATTAGAAAATAATTTATGGCCCTCAAAGGGTGAAGCTAATTGCATGATGAATGTTCGTGAAAGAAGAGTTTTAGCAGGTTAATTGGAGTACTGAAAAATACTATCCCTTGAATACTATCCCTTCTGGATCCCTTGAAGAGTATAGAGGATGTAGGAGTAGAGTTAAGAGAGAAATCAGGAGGGCCAAAAGGGGACACGAGATTGTTTTGGCAGATAAGGCAAAGGAGAATCCAAAAGGTTTCTACAAATACATAAAGGGGAAAAGAGTATCTAGGAAGAGAGTAGGCCTCTTAAGGATCAACAAAGTCATCTATGTGCGGATCCACAAGAGATGGGTGAGATCCTAAATGAATATTTCTCATCAGCATTTATTGTTGAGAAAAGCATGGATGTTAGGGAACTTGGGGAAATAAATAGTGATGTCTTGACGAGTGTACATATTACAGAGAAGAAGTCTTAAAGAACATCAAGGTAGATAAATTCCCGGGACCTGATGAAATGTATCCCAGGACAGGGAGGAAATTGCGGGTCCCCTAGCAGAGATATTTGAATCATCATTGGTCACAGGTGAGGTGCCTGAAGATTGGAGGGTGGCAAACATTGTGCCTTTGTTTAAAAAGGACTGCAGGGAAAAGCCTGGGAACTACAGGCTGGTGAGCCTCACATCTGTGGTTGGTAAGTTGTTGGAAGGTATTTTGAGAGACAGGATCTACAGGCATTTAGAGACGCAAGGACTGATTACGAACAGTCAGTGGAAAATCATGTCTCACAAATTTGATTGAGTTTGTTGAAGGGGCAACCGAGAAGGCAGATGAGGGCAGTGCAGTTGATGTTGTCTCCATGGACTTTAGCAAGGCCTTTGACAAGGTACCGCATGGTAGGTTGTTGCATAAGGTTAAATCTCACGGGATCCAGGGTGAAGTAGCTAAGTGGATACAAAATTGGCTTGATGTCAGAAGCCAGAGGGTGGTTGTAGAGGGTTATTTTTCAGACTGGAGACCTGTGACCAGCGGTGTGCCTCAGGAATCGGTGCTGGGTCCACTATTATTTGTCATTTATATTTATGATTTGGGTGAGAATATAAGAGGCATGGTTAGTAATTTTGCAGATGACACCAAGATTGGTGGCAAAGTGGACAGTGAAGATGGTTATCTTGGATTGCAACGAGATCTTGATCAATTGGCCCAGTGGGCTGACAAATGGCAGATGGAGTTTAATATAGATAAATGTGAGGTGATGCATTTTGGTCGATTGAACCATGGCAGGACTTATTCAGTTAATGGTAGGGCATTTGGGAGAGTTACAGAACAAAGAGATCTAGGGGTACAGATTCATAGCTCCTTGAAAGTGGAATCACAGGTGGACAGAGTGGTGAAGAAGGCATTTGGCATGCTTGGTTTCATTGGTCGGAACATTGAATACGGAGTTGGGACATCTTGTTTAAGTTGTACAAGACATTGGTAAGGCCACACTTGGAATACCATGTACAGTTCTGGTCACCTTATTATAGAAAGGGTATTAAACTTGAAAGAGTGCAGATAAGATTTACTAGGATGCTACCGGGACTTGATAGTTTGAGTTATAAGGAGAGCCTAGGTAGACTGGGACTTTTTTCTCTGGAGTGCAGGAGGCTTAGGAGTGATCTTATTGAGGTGTATAAAATAATGAGTGGCATAGATCAGCTAGATAGTCAATATCTTTTCCCAAAGGGAGGGGAGTCTAAAATTAGAGGGCATAGGTTTAAAGTGAGAGGGGAGAGATATAAAAGGGTCCAGAGGGGCAACTTTTTTCACACAGAGGATGGTGAGTGTCTGGAACAAGCTGCCAGAAGTAGGAGTAGAGGCGGGTACAATTTTGTCTTTTAAAAAGCATTTAGACAGCTACATGGGTAAGATGGGTAGAGAGGGATATGGGCCAAACGTGGGCATTTGGGATCAGCTTAGCGGTTAAAAAAAAGGGCGGCACGGACAAGTTGGGCCGAAGGGCCTGTTGCCATGCTGTAAACCTCTATGACTCTATGACTATCCTGTTTCTACTGTCCACTGGCTTGTTCACTGTTGTTTTCTGATTGGTATTGTTTTGTCTTGGGACTGAGAGGAGGAGGAGTGGAAACTTTCACTCCAGCTGCTCTTCTTGGTGCTGAGGGGGGACACAGTGGCCTAGTGGTACTGTCGCTAGACCATTAATCCAGAAATTAATTCCGAATGTTAGAGCATTAAATAGGTAGTGACATCCATAAGAATTCTGATGTTGGTTTAAAGCCATGGAAACTTTCATTTACTTTAACAAAAAAAAAGGTTACTGGTCCCAAACCAGATGGCACCAAATTTCAGGGTCTTGCCCAGGACCGGGACAAAATGTGTGAGTCTGGCCTGGGATTGTAACAACGGGAATATATTCCCTTAGGATATTAGGAAGTTTCTCAGTTGATGGTTACTATGGACAGATGACATTTCTTTATACACTGGGCATTTTCTTCCATTAGCCATGTACAGAGTGAAATGAATGATTGCAATGGCCAATTCGATTCAAACATACACTGCCTTAACATGAGTGCACAATTCACAAATGTTTCCTCCTTACTGAAGTTGCTTGCAGTCATCCACAAAGGATAACCCATTATTGTTCAGCTGAGATAAGGTAAATTTCTATTCAATTTTAAATACTGATAAATTCCAAATTAATAGAATTTCGGTACAATGAGGTGAGCAATATAGTCAAATTTCAAAAGCAAACTGCGGTTTCACAAGCAGACTCTGTTTGACTGTGTGCTCTGAGATACAGCTAACTATCAGTTTTTGAGTGGAGAATTCATGGCTCCTATTTAATGTCGTCACGAAAGATTGATAGCAAATGCCTTTGACTGAGAAAAACACAACCACTTTGAGAAGACTGCATAACACATTGTGCTTTGCCATCACTGTGCATTGTCCCAACCTATCAATCTCGAGAGTTCTGGATATCTAGGCTCTGTAGCCTCTGGTTTAAAATAGAAACACGAACCACGCAGCAATGGCAATGCAAATTATTAAGACTGTGACATTAGTTTTATATTAGAAACTGGCACAGAAAGGAGAAATGAACTGTGACTAATGATACGTGGTTGCACAGTGGGAAGTTGAAAGCACTGAAAAGATGTAACCTTAAAGCAGGGATAGTTTTAATTAGCTCAGTTGCATTTGATAACCTTCTACACTTGGTGTGTGCTGATTAATTTATTGGTCTCGATGAGAGAATTCATTGTTTACAAAGAGGCAACAGCAGTTTAAAAAAGATGACAGACGTATTTTCAAATTGTCACATCTTTTCACTTGCAAGTCAAAGTGTTCACAGCTATTAATTCCCACTGTTTCCATATAAGCATGCAAAGAAGATTAGGGTTTAGAAGGAGAAAACTCAAATATCTCTGACAAAGATTTAGCAGGAAAACATTGTTTGAGATATGTACCAATGCTGTCGGCGCTCCCTTTGGTGTGTAATCGAGTCAAAAGCCATCAGCCCCTGACATTGTAAGGATTCTTGACAGTTTTTATTTTACACACTGAGCTTCTGTTTGATGAAAGTGTAACACACTCAGAAGGGAAGAAAAGGCAGAGGCCAACAAGACCACAGGGCATTCGATCAGACAAGAGTTGTCAGCTGAAAGATGTGTATGGTGCGGCACGGTGGCATAATGGTTAGCACTGCTGCCTCTCAGCGCCAGGGACCTGGGTTTGATTCCCGGCTTGGGTCACTGTCTGTGTGGAGTTTGCACATTCTCCTCGTGCCTGCGTGGGTTTCCTCCGGGTGCCCCGGTTTCCTCCCACAGCCCAAAGATGTGCAGGTTAGGTTGATTGGCCATGCTAAATTGACCCTTTAGTATCAGGGGTCCAGCAGGGTGAATACGTGGGGTTCCAGGGATAGGGGCTGGGTGGGGGTTGTAGTCGGTGCAGACTCGATGGGCCAAATGGCCTCCTTTTGCACTGTCGGGATTCTATGATTCTACGATGCAGCAAGGTTTGAAATATGGGGTTGTGGCCAATGGGGGAATGATAGAATTCAGAGGAGGAAGGCACTATTGTCCAATCCAACTCGAACTGTTCCCTTTCTGGTTTGATGGCTTTCGCTACTGTGCATTCCTGCCCAGCAACTTCAACTTGTTGACATGGTAATCTCTCCTTATTTTGCAGCTCCAAGTTACCCATTCTGTAACTTCCTCCCAGATAATTGTATAGTTTAGATGCCTTTACCTATTTTTCAAACTCAATAAAAAAAACATTCAATTTTTTGATGAGGTGAATCCACTCATATTTATCATAGAATCATAGAATGCTTACAGTGCTGAATGAGGCCATTTGGCCCATCGAGTCTGCACTGATAACAATCCCACCCAGGACCTATCCCTGTAACCCCACATATTTACCCTGCTAATCCCCCTGACACTAACGAGCAATTTAACATGGCCAATCCACCTAACCCACACATCTTTGAGGTGTGGGAGGAAACCCACGCAGACACGGGGAGAAAGTACAAACTCCACACGGACAGTGATCCGAGGCCAGAATTGAACCCGGGTCCCTGGCGCCGTGAGGCAGCAGTGCCAACCACTGTGCCACCGTGTCGCCCTTTATTGTGCGTATTGTTACAATTATGCCTTTGTTTTGTGAAATTCTTAAATAATGTTGGAACCACGAACTTGGGAAGTATTTACCTCACTAAAAATCCATCTTCTTAACTGAACACAGTGATCAGATTTTGATATACCTCAAAAGTAAATCATGTCAATGAATTGATATAAAAGATATTGCACATTACAATGATGTTGATGGATTCTAGCTACCCAAGGCAGGTAAAGGCAAAATACTGCGGATGCTGGAATCGAAAACAAAAACAGAAAATGCTGGAGAAACTCAGCAGGTCTGGTAGCATCTGTGGAGAGAGAAAAGCTCTGATGAAGGGTCATCCAGCTTCAAAACATTCAATCTATTTTCTCTCCATAGGAGCTCTCAGACCTGCTGAGTTTTATCATAGAATCATTGAATCCCTACAGTGCAGAAGGAGGCCATTGGGCCTATCGAGTATGTACCAACAACAATCCCACCCAAGTCCTATCCCCAATACTTACCCCACTAATCCCTCTAACCTATGCATTCTGGGACGCTAAGGGGCAATTTAGCATGGCCAATGCATCTAACCCACACATCTTTGGACTGTGGGAAGAAACCGGAACATCCAGAGGAAACCCACGCAGACATGGGGAGAACATGCAAACTCCACACAGACAGTGACCCGAGGCTGGAATTGAACCCAGGTCGCTGGAGCTGTGAGGCAGCAGTGCTAACGACTGTGCCACCGTTTCTCCAGCATTTTTGGTTTTTGTACCCAAGGCAGGTGTTGTGGTATTAGAAATTGTTTATTTCTGAATTTGATTGGATAATTCACTATCGACACTGGAATTTACTTTTTCTTGCATGTTTGTCAAACTGAAACACATAATAGTGAAGATTTCAGTCTCTGCTTCAAGCATTCACCACCAGCATCAAACATTCTGAGGTCTGGCAATGTAGGGGTTGAATATAACACTTTCTCCTCTACTTCAGTAATGTTTCCATATACAGGAAAGCAGCCATATCACACCAACTTAAACGTTGAATGCCAATCATTGTTACAGGCTGCTGAGTGTGATTGTCAATTTTAGTACCAAGTTTGTATATGGTTTTGCGTCAGGTGCTTACCGGTGCAAAACCACTTTGAGCTTGTTCAAATTGTACATTCCTTGCTGTCAATAGACATAAAACTCTCAGTCTAAGGAACTGTTCACCAAATTTTCCAATTCTAGTAATTTTTCCAACTCTTTTTTGGCTGCCTCACAGAATGCATCAATCCCTGGAGTAATAGTCTAGCTATCGCTTGGTGGCATTATCGCTAGAGTATTCATCCAGAAACTCAACTAATGTTCCAGGCACCAAGGTTCGAATCCCACCACAGCATATGGTGGAATTTGAATTCAGTAAAAAAAATCTGGAATTAAGAATCTACTGACGACCATGAAACCATTGTCGATTGTCGGAAAGACCCATCTGGTTCACTAATGTCCTATCGGGGAGAAAATCTGCTGTCCTTTCCTGGTTTGGTCAACATGTGACTCCAGAGTACGGCAATGTGGTCAACTGTCAACTGCCCCTCTAAAATGGCCTAGTAAGCCACTCAGTTCAAGGGCAACTCGGGATTGGCAATAAATGCTGCCCAGCCAGCGACGCCCATGTCCCACGAATGAATAAAAAAAGGTGATCTGATGACCTTTGGCACGACAAGCAAGCTCAAGGAAGCATAAAGGATTTGGACAGTAACTGAGTTATTAAAGTTATGTTCCTTACAAGCCCACTGGGGAAAAGGTCAATGACAGACACACAACTAAGTTGTAAATGTAACCTCACTCTGTGGGGATGAGAATTGATGTAAGCCCACATTATTGCTTTTTATTCTCCCCACTTTATTTGGCTTTTCACTTCACACCCTGACTGATTAACAAGAGAGAATACAAGAAGGCCTTTACAAACCCCCTGTCGAATCATCTACTAAGGTATAAAAGCATCATGATACTTGCCTCTCTTTCACTGCATAACTTATATGATGGCTGTTGTGATATTTGCTAATCGTCGTATTAATATTAGACTCACTGGTCAAAACCTATTTTGCTACACACGATTAATGTTACTGAGAATGTCTCTGGCTGTGTTTGTGTTAACACAGTAAGAAGTCCCACAACACCAGGTTAAAGTCCAACAGGTTTATTTGGTAGCACAAGCCACTAGCTTTCGGAGCGCTGCCCCTTCATCAGGTGAGTGGGATTTCAGTTCACAAACAGGGCATATAAAGACACACATTCAATTTACAAAATAATGATTGGAATGCGAGCAAAGACTCAAGTAAATACCTGTAAAGACTCGCATTCCAACCATTATTTTGTAAATTGAGTTTGTGCCTTTATATGCTCTGTTTGTGAACTGAAATCCCACTCACCTGATGAAGGGGCAGCGCTCCGAAGGCTAGTGGCATGTGCTACCAAATAAACCTGTTGGACTTTAACCTGGTGTGTGTGAGACTTCTTACTGTGTTTACCCCAGTCCAACGCCGGCATCTCCACATCATGTATTTGTGTTGCCAATGACATAGAAGTCATGGGGAGTACCAAAGCAGAGACTGTGTCCTCACATTCTAATGGAGTCAACTGGAAGAGAAGGTTGGAGAGTGGCAAATGTTGTGCCTTTGTTTAAAAAGGGCTGCAGGGAAAAGTTTGCGAACTACAAGCCAGTGAGCCTCACATCTGTGGTGGGTAAGTTGTTAGAAGGTATTTAAGAGACAGGATCTCCAGGCATTTAGAGACGCAAGGACTGATTGCGGAGAATCAGCGTGGCTTTGTGAGTGGAAACTCATGTCTCACAAATTTGATTGAGTTTTTTGAAGGGGTAACCAAGAAGGTAAATGAGGGCAGTGCAGTTGATGTTGTCTACATAGACTTCAGCAAGGCTTTTGACAAGGTACTGCATAGTAGGTTGTTGCATCAGGTTAAATCTCACGGGATCCAGGGTAAGGTATCTAAATGGATACAAAATTGGCTTCTTGACAGAAGCCAGAGGGTGGTTGTAGAGGGTTGTTTTTCAAACTGGAGGCCTGTGGCCAGTGGTGTGCCTCAGGGATCAGTGCTGGGTCCACTGTTATTTGTCATTTATATTAATGATTTGGATGAGAATATAGGAGGCATGTTAGTAAGTTTGCAGATGACACCAAGATTGGTGACGTATTGGACAGTGAAGAAAGTTATCTCCAATTGCAACGGGATCTTGATCAATTGGGCCAGTGGGCTGACGAATGGCAGATGGAGTTTAATTTAGACAAATGCAAGGTGATACATTTTGATAGATTGAACCAGGGCAGGACTTACTCAGTTAATGGTAGGGCGTTGGGGAGAGTTACAGAACAAAGAGATCTAGGGGTACATGTTCATAGCTCCTTGAAAGTGGAGTCACAGGTGAACAGAGTGGTGAAGAAAGCATTCTGCATGCTTGGTTTCATTGGTCAGAACATTGAATACAGGAGATGTGACGTCTTGTTGAAGTTGTACAAGACATTGGTAAGGCCACACTTGGAATACTGTGTGCAGTTCTGGTCACCCTATTATAGAAAGGATATTATTAAACTAGAAAGAGTGCAGAAAAGATTTACTTGGATGCTACCGGGACTTGATGGATTGATTTATCAGGAGAGGCTTAATAAACTGGGACTTTTCTCTCTGGAGCATAGGAGGCTGAGGGGTGATCTTATAGAGGTCAACAAAATAATGAGGGGCACAGATCAGCTAGATAGTCAATATCTTTTCCCAAATGTAGGGAGTCTAAAACTAGAGGGCATAGGTTTAAGGTGAGAGGGGAGAAATACAAAAGTGTCCAGAGGGGCAATTTCTTCACACGGAGGGTGGTGAGTGTCTGGAACGAGCTGCCAGAGGAAGTAGTAGAGGTGGGTACAATTTTGTCTTTTAAAAAGCATTTAGATAGTTACATGGGTAAGATGGGTATAGAGGGATATGGGCCAAATGCAGGCAATTAGGGCTAGCTTAGGGGTAAAAAAAAAGGGCAGCATGGACAAGTTGGGCCGAAGGGCCTGTTTCCATGCTGTAAACCTCTATGACTCTATGGAAAGGTGTTATCTTTAAAAAATGTGAGATTTATGTGAAGCATACCAACATCTTCAGTTCAATGTACTCTGATACTGGAATACAACCAGACCCCAGTAAGATTAAGTACGTGCAATGTTTATGTTACATTGATGTTCAGAGCCAGTGATACGACAATGACATGGCTAGACTTGCACAACCCCTTACTGTGCCATTAGAATCTTAAGAGGAGATGGATTTCAATTTCGACAGATCTTGATGTGCCTAGACTCCTACATTTGACTAATTTCTATTTGAGTTTACTGAACAAGAAATTGCAAACACATTTGTTTTTTCCTAAATGCTCTGCTGGAAAAATTGCCGTCACATTAAAAGTGTAGCAGTTGAATGCTTGCCATTCAGTAGCATACCTGTAATTTTGACAGCCTAGAGTTAATGAGTTAATGTTGAATATTGTTCAGCAGTTATCATGAAGTGAAATTAGTGACTGTCAAATATCAGAGGTAGTCAGTTTCAATCGTGGCAGTAAGCCATCAAAATAGATTTTGAGAGCAGCTTTTTGGTTTACTTGGCTTAGTTTATTAATCTGATGCGGTTTGATTGAATCAAGATAAAACTCTACAGGATTGATATTAATTGTTGAAAGCATTACAGAAGAAATAGTCAGTGTTGAAAGAAGAAAAGATAAAACCAGCTCTGGTGAGTAGACAGTGGTTAGCACTGCTGCCTCACAGTGCCAGGGAACCGGATTCAATTCCTGGCTTGGGTCACTGTCTGTGTGGAGTCTGCACGTTCTCCCTGTGTCTGTGTGGGTTTCCTCTGGCTGCTCCGGTTTCCTCCCACAGTCTGAAAGATGTGCAGGTTAGGTGCATTGGCCATGCTAAATTCTCCCTTATTGTAACCAGATCAGGGAGTCTAAAACTAGAGGGCATAGGTTTAAGGTGAGAGGGGAGAGATACAAAAGTGTCCATAGGGGCACTTAGCTTAGTGTGCCCCTATGAGTGTGGCGACGAGGAGATTTTCACAGTAACTTCATTGCAGTGTTAATATAAGCCTACTTGTGACACTAATAAATAAACTTTAGTAAACCTCAAACCACAGGACTTCAGTACAAATACCAGCCCGTAATCATTGTCAGCTCTTGGTCAAATCAGTCGATGACCAGTTTTGTGCTTGTGATTTACTTTATCTCAGAGGAAGGGGGAACAAAATGAGTGTCCTGCAAACACACAAACATATTTTCATATCCCATCATAAAGGTTCAATTGTGATAAGTATGTCTGAGTCTGGAGTTTCTAATGTTCAGTGTTGTGTGGTGATAGGTGGCAGCAATGCACAGTGCAAGAAGCAAATACACATCAATACTAAATGACAAGGTGACTTGTTTTTCAATAAACAAAAAGAATAAAGTAGCGCAAATTGATGTTGTATTATCATCGGTGTTGTGTCTTGATGTATTTCTTCTGACTTCCTTCTTAAGCCCTCGCCCTCCAATGATCTTGGAACAGTCAAAAATTGGATCATCCTTCAAGCAAAGTAAGTATGTTCAATCCAGGTTTAAAATAAGTTTGAACCCAAATCAGATTATTTCATTGGCCAGTCTGAACAGAGTGGGAGTACTGCACAACCTTATTATCTTTCAAAAGCAATAAAATGCTCGCTTCGATGCACTGGTGCAGTGGAGTCATTATGAACTGCCAGCTTGAATTTCTTTTCCAAAATAACCGTTGCCACGTTCAGGCAGACGAACCTTCAGTTGTACAGCTGGGGGGTATCCGAAAGCAACGTCAATGTTTTTATGTCTTCTCGATACTGTTTCTTTTATTATCCTGAACCCATAAGTCTCCTGAGAAGCTACATGTAACCCAATGCAGCTAACTAGAGTAAAGAAAATACAGTTCACACTGAATAGGCTGATCAACATTGCTGAGGTCTGGCTGAAAGGTGGCTGGATGTGAGTAGGAAGACACGGTAGCGGGCAGCTTGTGTTGTAAGATGCCTTTAAGGGACAATAGCATGATGTCACTAGAAGGGAAGTGTGTCATGCAATCCCGTTTTAGTTTCATTTATGCCCGTGAGCAGAACACAACACAGCTCTGATGTCTTTAAGCTCTCTTCTTTTGTACAAATGTTCACATGTTCCTTGTCTCAATTAATGTGACGTGTTTCCCTTATGGTGCCTTTGTATCATGATAACAACAATGTGATGTCCGGCAGTCGTAAAACATCATTGCAGCAAGGTTAAGTATAGATACGACATAGTAAACAGCCTCAGATTGTGCGACAAGTCATGAAATGGGCAGTCGGCTCCAGTCAGACCGCAACCAAGTCATATCATCGGAGAGTGTTGAAAATGAGGTATTCTGATTGCACAGAAAAGCTTTGAAGACACAATGAAGAGATAATGCTCAAATAAACGTCAGTAAACAGACAATCCCTCAGAATACAGTGGCAGCGCATAGGCTGTCAATTCAGTGAGTGGGGTTGTGCATTGAGAAGACCAGCACCAGCTTAGATTAGTTAGGAAAAGCAAGTGGGAGCCAGACAATTGTGAGCATTTTGATTTGATTTATTGTTGTCACATGAATTAGTGGTATACAGTGAAAAGTATTGTTTCTTGTGCGCTATACAGACAAAGCATACCGTTCATCGAGAAGGAAAGGAGAGGGTGCAGAATGTAGTGTTACAGTCATAGCTAGGATGTAGAGAAAGATCAACTTAATGTGAGGTAGGTCCATTCAAAAGTCTGATGGCAGCAGGGAAGAAGCTGTTCTTGACTCAGTTGGTACGTGTTCTCAGACCTTTGTGTCTTTTTCCCGACAGATGAAGGTGGAAGAGAGAATGTCCCAGGTGCAATAGAGAGTCAAACAGAAAATAGTCAAAAATCTGGCCCGAGTAGGTTGCAATTACAAGAGATGGAGGTTCATAGAAGTGTGCGAACGTCGCTATAGCAACACTCAGTCCAGGGGAAGGAAGGGCAAAGAGATAGGGCCCAATTTTATCATCGCGTTGCACCTGTTTTCGGGCGCGAAAACTTGGTAAAATCGGGTGTGAGGCGAGTAGCGTGATCTGCACCCACCTCCGAGCTGGTTCCCCCTTTACCAAGGCCTGAAAATGGCCGCGATCGGAGCCACGCCTGAAACCGGCGCAACATCCATTTAAATGCATTTCCATGCATTTACATTGACTTAATGGGCTGCATGCCCAACTTTACCGGCACTTCACCCTTTACCACTGCGTTCGCCCATCCAGAATCGGCACAAAACAGACATGCCCCATATAAGTCCGATTCGGGCGCTCCAGTTAGTGAGGAGATAGGTGCCTAGTATCTAATGGCCCTGTGATTGAGATCAGTGGTGGGGGGAGGGAAGGTGGGCCCGCTGCCACTCTGCTTGTGATAAGTGGGGGTGAAAGGGAGTCCGCTGTCACTCTGACCGAGATCGGTGGGAGGGAAGGGGGAGGAGCCCACGATTGGTCTGGGTGGCGAGGGGATAAGAGGGTCAGTAGTGTTGTGGGGATGGGGCAATGTCTGTGGGGGCCGGAGGGGGACATTCTCTGGTCCGGGAGGGATGTGGCAGGGGAGCAGCATTCTATCATTTTTTTTCCTGCGCATGCGCAGTTGGAGGTGCCGATCAGAGCTGCAGGGATTCGGGCGTGTTAAGCCCCACCCACAGGTTTGTGCAGCGCGATTCAGAATCGCTGGTATTTTTTCAGGCAGAATGTGGGTCTAAAAGTCAGATCTGAAACATTCCCCATTTCAAGTCCGCCCAGTACTTAGAATCAAAATGGTAAAATAGGGCCCATATTGTCAGAATGTCCACAAAGCTCCCAGTTTGAACTGGGAAGAAGCTGACCTATCAAATTAAACTTCCGTATTCATCTACAAGAGTTCATGTCATTTCAACATGTTACAGAATCCATAGACAACCTCACCAGCAGGCGCAGTGAAAAGAGTATGCCATGCAGAACCAGCAGTCAGAATCATTGGGTTGGTGATTGCATCAACCCCCATGGAAGCATTCCAGAAAGATCTGCTGGAGAAGCCCAACACATGAAGCATTGATGTAAGTATGAATTGATCCTCATAGGTTGACACAGTTTACAGGTCCTAAGCAGAGCCCCAATTGTTGATGCATTCACTCGAACATCACAATCTAGCAAGACATACACAAGGTGTGGCCTTCTGCAAGCACCAAGGAAACGTCCAGCTTCCCAGCAATTCTGCAAGGCAGAAAGGACCATTGGCAACAACAGTGCATTCGAGCAAAGGCTGATTGCAGCTACAAAGAGATGTGCATTGATTCAAATAGACAGTACACAATGGATACCTTCAAAAATAAGAATGACCATCTGGTATTCCATCAGAAACATATATACGAGGTGATTGACAAACCAGAAAATGATGAGGATGTACACAATGAGACAGAAAGCGACAAACACATGTTTAACACCGTCAATCTTGTGGAAAACATTGAAGCTATCACATCATCCAAAATGATTGACAAGATTTGAATTATCTGCCCTAAGAAAGTTGGTAAATTCTCATTTTTGGCCAAGATGGGGACGAAGTAGAAATGGGTGTCCAGATCACCAACACTCTATCCTGGTCCCCCCATGCCAACATTATAGTTAAGAAAGCCCACCAACCCCTCTACTTTCTCAGAAGACTAAGGAAATTCAGCATGTCTGCTACGACTCTCACCAACTTTTACAGATGCACCATAGAAAGTATTCTTTCTGGTTGTATCACAGCTTGGTATGGTTCCTGCTCTGCCCAAGACCGCAAGGAACGACAAAAGGTCGTGAATGAAGCCCAGTCCATCACACAAATCAGCCTTCCAACCACTGACTCTGTCTACACTTCCCACTGCTTCGGAAATGCACCAGCATAATGAAGGAACCCACACACACCCCGGACATACTCTCTTCCACCTTATTCCATCAGGAAAAGGATACAAAAGTCTGAGGTCACGTACCAACCGACTCAAGAATAGCTTCTTCCCTGCTGCCATCAGACTTTTGAATGGACCTATCTCACACTAAGTTGACATTTCTCTCCATCCTAGCTATGACTGCAACATTACATTCTGCACTCTCTCCTTTCCTTCTCTATGTATGCTTTGTCTGTATAGCATGCAAGAAACAATACTTTTCACTGTATACTAATACATGTGGCAATAATGAATCAAATCAAATCAAAGATTGACACAGAGGCAAATGCTAACGTGGCCTTGTGGATTCTGAAAGACAATGAATTCGCGGATGTGGATAACCAAGGCGAAACCTACTACTGCATAACTAAGAAAGGGAAGAGGCAGTTAGACTAACAGTGGTCATGTTTTCTGTTACAAAATCTTACCTTCTTATTAACTACTTTGCAGCATTAATTGGAAGATGCGATGAGGAAGGTGGAAACAAAAGGGAATATGTTTGATGTGGAACTAGTGCGGGCAGAATGAGCCACATCCTTGAGTCTATGAGCTGATTTCACCATCTGGATGTGACTCCTCCAGTGGGTTTTTAAAGAGATTCTGCATTGTAAATCAAATGCCAATCACCAATCAGTTCGAAGTGAGCCGTGCTGAGGATATCATGCAAATTGCTAACATTATGCACTAAATTTCTAAAAGAGAGAATAACCCACTCTCCATCATCATGAACACATTGAGTGACAGCTCGGTAAAAGATTCTGAAGAGCAGAAAAATTGAGAAATGGGGAAAGAACTCGAATAAAGGAGTTTCATTTTATCTTAAGACACAGGACTAGAATTCAAATGAAGAAGACAAGAAACGAACTGAGAAAAGGAGGAAGGAATATACAATAGATTTTAAATCTGTTTTTTTACGCTGCACAGGATTAAAGGAGCACTGTCTTCACGGAGAAAATTGTTCAACCTTTTTTTGTCCCGGGTGAAGAAACGCAGTCAGAAAAGTAAGGGGACAATGGGGATTGATTTTGACATTTGGGTGCATGGCTCATGGAACTCATGACAGGTCACTGCACCAAAGAATTGTGGGATGCCAAATGAGAGCTCGATGCAGTGCATCAGGTTAAGGTTTACCAATATCAGCTGCCCACACAGCCAGAATGTTACATTCGAGGAGTCACAATTACAGGGAGGAGTGATCGGAGCTCTGGCCCAGATTTCTTTTCCAGGCCCTGGAGGAGTATGCTTAGAGGACGATTCCCGGAGGAGTATTCCTGGTCAACAATTCCTGAAGGACTATATATGGGGGAATATTTTCTGGAGGAATATTCCTGGAGGACTATTCCTGGGTTATTCTCCTGGAGGACTGTTCATAGAATCATATGTATATGTGCATAAGCATAAGTTGGAATCTTATGGACGTTCAAGCTGGCAGGATTTTCCCAACCCGCTGCAGTGAACGGAGCTTTGGGACTACTGTGCCATTAAGAAATGAATGTTAATCAGGTTTCTCTGCAGTCCTTTTAAGAAGGCCTCTCGATCTTTTTGCTGACCTGTCTGATTAGGTGTCCTTTTATTGCTGCTTGAATGGGTTAATGGGTTTTTGTTCATTTTTAATGTGGGCCTAATGCACTCTTTTGGATTTTACGACCTTTTTGGAATTGTTGGGGGGGAAGGATGATTGACAGGTCAAGTGGGACAGTTTTTTCCTCCCAAGAGTTCTTTCACTTTTAGTTTTAGTTGCTGGCTAGTTAGAAGCTGGTGGACTCAGGACTGAAAAGCAGTTTTTCTGTGTCTCCGGCTAATTGGAAGCACTCTTTCTTACTCTTCTGGTGTGAAAATTTTACTGTTGGTGGCTTGCTAGCTAGAGGCAAGCAGTGGCTCTGTCTGTACCATGAGGCGGGCTGCAAGCTCAAGGGCTGGGAAGTCAGAGCTTCAATTCTCCATCCAAAGGACTAATTCACAGCAGGTGTTGTAGAGCTAGAAGATGCAGCGTCACATGAGCATTCTTATTTTCTGTGCTAAACCTGGGATGGGTGTATGTTTGTAAGAGCGTTTGTTTGTTTGGAACAGTACATTAAACTGTTAAGGTTTAAACAATATCATGTTTTTTTCTTGTTTGTAATTGATAAAAATTCTTGCTCATTTTCTTCTTTGTGTTAACAGTTTCTTGAATAAACTTTGCTTGATAAAAGCTCCCGAGTGGGTCACTTGAATCATACCTGCAGTGAAACAGCTTATGCATACCCACGCCAAATTCAAAGTGCAAAACCTATGGTCCAGTCTGACTTCATAAAATACTTCAGAGTTTATAACACCGGGCGCCAAATTTGCCAACTTCACTGCAGGGGGAGCATGGCATGGATAGCTGGTAAGATTGCACCCATAATGTCAAACCTTTGGTTGCTGAGCTTCTTTGGCACCATTGTCTCCATATTGAGATAAGGAAAGACAAATACTTACTTTGCCTTCAGCAGGCTCTTTCAGAGTAATTAGTTAGCCTGCTTTAGACCTGGGGAAAAAAAGCAGAAAATGCTGGGAAATCTCAACAGGTCTGACAGCATCCGTGGAGAGAGAATAGAGCCAACATTTCGAGTCTGGATGACCCTTTGTCAGATAATTTGCTCTGCAAAGTGGCGCAGTGGTTAGCACTGTTGCCTCACAGTGCCAGGGACCCGGGTTCAATTCTGGCCTCGGATCACTGTCTGTGCAAAGTCTGCACGTTTTCCCCATGACTGTGTGGGTTTCCTCCGGGTGCTCCAGTTTTCTCCGACAGTCCAAAGATATGTGGGTTAGGTTGATTGGCCATGCTAAATTGCCCCTTAGTGTCAGGGTGACTTGCAGGGTAAATACACAGGGTTATGGGGATAGGGCCTAGGTGGGATTGTTATCAGTGCAGGCTCTATGGGCCAAATGGCCTCCTTATGCACTGTAGAGATTCTGTGATTCTATGATTCTATCTTAGATCTGGAAAAACTAGACAGCGCTTCTATACTGCATGGTCCACGTACTTTTATGATCTACTTTGACTCGGATCTCAAAAAGACATTAGCCTTTTGATGCGCTATCAATTAGGCAAAAGACTACCTGTGTGCCAATACAACTGTAGGCTTTTATTCATAACAGAATCAGGAGCACATCCCAACAGGTAACCGACCTGGACTGAACAAGGGGGAGGAGACAGCCACCTTTATACTAGGTGACGAGGGGAGGAGCCGAGCTGGCAGGGGATGTGTCCAGGCATAACAAACACACAACGGTGGTCCATGTAGGACAAAGGCACAACTGAAGTCCACCCCCACACCTTTGCATATGCAAATCAGGAGTCTATGCTTGTTTGAGTTAGGCATTGGGATATTAAGCAAATTCTCCATTTCACATTCAGCGTATTTTGCCTAAAGTTGGTCCACATCATTACAATAATCCTGAGAAATGGGGGCCACCTGTACACATTTCCTCCCTTCTTGAAACTTGAGCTAATTTCTCATAAAAGTAATTAACAAAACTACTCTCATGGGTTTGTTCACTGTAATGTTTATTCCCTCCTAAACGAAGGGTCTGTAGAATCTATGGAATCCCTACAGTGCAGAAGGAAGCCATTCAGCCGATTGAGTCTGCACCGACAACAACCCCAACCCCAGATCCTATCCCCAAAACCCCACACATTTACCCCGCTAATCTCTCTAACCTATGCATCCCAGGGCACCAAGGGGCAATTTAGCATGGCCAACGCACCTAACCCACACATCTTTGGACTATGGGAGGAAACTGGAGCACCCGGAGGAAACCCACGCAGACACGGGGAGAACGTGCAAACTCCACACAGACAGTGACCCAAGCTGGGTAGCGAACCTAGGTCCCTGGCGCTGTGAGGCACCAGTGCTAACCACCATGCCACCGGGCCACCTAATGCCTGTTAAAGGATTTTACTTGTTGTTTCACAGTCTACAGCAGAGCAAACACAAAACAGCATAGCTGAGTGCTGCTCTGTGAGCCATGTGACTTTAGAAATCAGTGGGGATTGGAATTTGTATCGGCTGATGCTTCAACCCGGGCAATGACAGTCCAGTGCTGCCCAGATGCCTTGTTGCTGTTTGTTTCTATTTGTTATTCGTTTCCAGGATGAGGGTAACACTGGCAAAGCTTTCCCTTTTAGGTCAAAAGAAAGCAAGAGATGAATAGCTGAATACAGTAATAAGCACAATGGACTACAAGCAGACTATCGTGAAAACTATATAATGTTAGCATCATCCATCCCTCACTCTTATTGTAATCACCGCCATAGAGAGTGGGTTTGTGTGTGGACCGTGGACTATAAGCTGGTTAGCTCCCAAAACAGACATGAGGATCATAATGCCCGGCTGAGGAAACGTAGGCCGCACACCAACTTAACCACAAATGTGTAATGATATTATAAACTTTTAACGACAAAAACACGTTGGTTTAACAAAACTTTTTAAAAGCCTTTGTTCCAGAAAAAGGATCTACCGCCAGACAATTTGGCCCCTTGATGCGCGATATAACTCATGAGGCTAGAGATGCTCGAGGAAATAAAGGCTTTTATTGACTACTACAATAGAGCTACCATATATAATACACGATCCCAGACTAAAGGGTCCCAGACAGAGCAGTGACCTTTATACCTCTCCCAGGAGGCGGAGCCCGACTGGGATGTACCATAAGAACTATATTACAGGTAGAACAGCCCAACCCTAACCCCAACAGTAACATGTAGAACAGCCCAACCCTAACCCCAACAGTAACATATGTACAGACTCATAGTACTGGCCAGACACTGGCTCAGCACTACCTGGTGGGAACCAACGATGGTTCACCACACCCCTTTCAGCGCTGGTTCCAGAATCTTAACAAACTGCTTGTCCCAAGGACGATCACAAATGACTGTTCCACAAGTGTAAATGAGATCCTTCCATTTGCTGGTCTTCTTTCAGAACAAAGACAATGAACTGATAAGGACAGTAATGAAAAACTGGAAAAAAGAATGGCAGGGGAAGAAAGGCTGTTGGAATGGCGAACACTTAATGTGCCAGTGTGATCCAGCAGCTTGGGAGCAGCCATCTTCGGGTCTCATGTTGTAAGAATAGGCTGGAAGCTGCCTAAAGACAGAGCTATCTTGAATATCATGAGAGAAACACCTTGGAACAGAAACTCTTACTCAACAGGGAGAGATGGAGGAAGGTTTCCAGAGAAAGCGATTTGACTGATGTAGTAAATTAATCTACCAAGCACCCCCACATGTACATGTGTACCGTAAATCTAAAACCTTGGGGTTTTCACTCACTCCCAAAGCCTGTTCTGCTGTTGAGACCACCAGTAGAGGCAAGTCCCAACTCTTCAATGCCACAAGTCATTGCAGACGCTAAATTGAGTTTGTGTCTGTATATGCCCTGTTTGTGAAACAAATCCTGCAATTCACCTGATGAGGGAGCGGTGCTCTGAAAGCTCGTGCTACCAAATAAACCTGTTGGACTTTAACCTGGTGTTGTGAGACTACTTACTGTGCCCACCCCAGTCCAACGTCGGCAACTCCATATCATTCATAAATTAAAAGGGGGTGACAAATTCTTAGCTCACGGGCCACTTTAAAGAAACACCTTTAATGTGGGTGCCACACTTCTAATTTAAAAATGTCTGTGGTGCAGCTACTGTTCACGGTCATGCATCAGTGGGGGTCTCAGTATCATTAATAATCTACATTCATTAAAGCAAGTCTGTAATATTTAAAGCAAGTCTGTAATATTTAAAGCAAGTCTGTAATATTTAAAGCTCTTAAAGAGGAAGTACATTGTTGCTGCAGCTGGGGCTGGCTGTCATTCTGCAACTGAATCTGACCTGGGAAAGAGAGACGCACCATTGACCAATGCAGAGTTTTCAAATGCTGGAAAGAGAGACGTCTTGTTTCATCGGGGGAACAGGAGGCCCTCCAGCCCTGTGATAGAAAGACAATGGAATCACGTAGCCATGGAATTTGATACCAGGAGTGTATCCCTAAAGATTCTGATGAAATTCCAGAAAAAGGTCAATAACCTCGCACAACTAGTCAAGGTCAGTGCCTGCATCTCCAAATGCCACTCTACCAAGTGCATCACCAGCTCCAGCCACTGCTCAATTCACCACCCAACCACTCGCCAACCACCAATCTCTATCAATCAGGACTCATACTTAAATTATATGCTTCACCTTAACCCCACATACTTAGCACTGCTGAAGCTTCACACCCACATCTTTAAGAGGAGTATTCAAAAAGACAGCCGCATCACCTAAACGGATGGCAAAACATTCATTGACATACTTGCAGAAGGAGGCAATGCATCACCAGAAGGAACAGGAACTAACTGGAGAGGGAATGGCACCCCTGCAGGTTCTAACATCTTTGAAGAAGGTCATGCTGGCTGTGGTGAACCATCATTGGTTACCACTGGGGGTTGTTCTTATGTTACTGTTGGGTTAGGGTGTTATCACTGTGGGGGTTGTATAATGTTGTTGGGTTAGGGTGTTTACCTGTGGTAAATGTTATTATGGCACATCCCGGTGGGGCCCCGCCTCCGGAGGAGAGGTATAAGACCCTCTGCTCCGGCAGGACCCCTCCAGTCTGAACTGGTGTACTCGTGTTAGTTAGTTCCATTGTTTGATAATAAAAGCCTTCGATAACTGAAGCCTTGTTCCACGTGCTTGATTGTCGCGCATCAATTTTATTATCAAACAGAAAACTCTCAGCAGTAAAAAGAGAGTATGGAACAGATTTTGAAACCAGATCGTCTGGCGTTGGACCCACGTGCGGTCGGTGCCGCTAACACCTTCGACCACTGGTGGAAGTGTTTCGAAGACTACCTGGCAGCCTCTGTAGCTATTACTACAGACAGCGACAAACTCCAAGTCCTCCACGCAAGGGTAAGCGACACGATTTATCTTGCGATTCGTGCGGCCACCACTTACCCGAGGGCCGTCGAGCTCTTGAAGAAACGATACACGAAACCACCCAACGAGATACACGCTCGTTACCTCCTCGCTACACGACGTCGGCAGTCGGGCGAAACCATGGAGGACTACGCCAATGAGCTCCTGCAGCTTGCCAGGGGTTGCGATTGTAAAGACGTATCAGCCGAACAATACATGTACGACCTCGCCCGAGACGCGTTCGTAGCAGGGGTAGGGTCCTCGTACATCCGGCTTAAGTTACTGGAGAAAGGGAACCTCAACCTGACCCAAGCGATGGAGATGGCTGAGATGCTGGAAGCGGCGTCGAAAAGCTTGGCTCTGTACCCCGAGGACCACGTGGAGACAACGTGGCAAGAGCAAGCTCAAATCCCTCCTCGCCCCGCGGGCTCGCGCTCCCATATCGATCTGACGACGGCGGCAGCTCCAGGCGGCCAGCGATGCTATTTTTGCGGTGGGGCCAAGCATCCACGGCAACAGTGTCCTGCAAAAACGGCAATCTGCAGCCAGTGCGGTAAAAAGGGCCACTATGCTAAAGTTTGCAGGTCGAAGTCCAAAAACGGCAGTGCAGCTTGTAACCCTCCAGAGCGGAGACAATCTCCTTCGGCGTCGCAGTACCAACGAGGTCCGACCACGTGCGAATCCAGGACGGCGCCATCGTGGCTGACGGAGGAGGAGGAAGACCACCAGGAGTCGCTACGTTTGGCGCCCTCGCCCACGTGCGATTCATGGGGGCGGCCATCATGGTCCACGATGACTAGGAGCGACCAGCAGGGGTCCTCAGCATCAACATCGGCGGCATGCAGTGACGCCCAGGGGCCAACGGTGGCGTCGATCTCCCTGGACCAGACAAAGCACCACAGGCTTGAGAATTCCATGATGGATATTAAGGGAAATGGTCGTACTGTGAATTGTCTGTTTGACAGTGGGAGCACCGAGAGTTTCATACACCCTGACACTGCTAAAAGGTGTGGACTCCGGGTTCTACCTGCCAAGCAGACAATTTCCATGGCATCACGGTCCCGGTCTGTACCGATCCAAGGACGATGTATGGTAACTCTAGAGGTACAGGGCACAATTTACGAGCAATACAGGCTCCTTGTGTTACCTCACCTTTGTGCGCCAATTCTCCTTGGACTAAATTTTATGGTCCACATGAAGAGTGTGATCCTACAGTACGGTGGGCCACTCCCTTCACTGGCAGTAGGGAATCAGCCGCAGCCTCCAAATTGCCCAAAGCGCCCCGCATGCAATCTTTCCACTCTGAAAATCACTACACCATCCTTATTTAAGAATCTGGTACCAGGCTGCAAGCCCATCGCTACTAAGAGTAGGCGTTACAGCGCTGAAGACCGGATCTTTATTAGATCTGAGGTTCAGCGGCTCCTCAAGGAAGGGATCATACAGGCCAGTGCTAGTCCGTGGAGAGCGCAGGTCGTGGTAGTCAAAAGCGGGAACAAACCTCGGATGGTCATCGACTACAGTCAGACCATTAACCGTTATACGCAGCTGGATGCGTATCCTCTCCCGCGCATTTCTGATATGGTCAATCAGATTGCGCAGTACCGAGTGTTCTCTACCATAGACCTTAAGTCCGCCTACCATCAACTCCCCATCCGCCCAGAGGACCGACAATACACGGCTTTTGAGGCGGATGGTCGTCTATACCATTTTCTCAGGGTTCCATTTGGTGTCACCAATGGGGTCTCGGTCTTCCAGCGTGCTATGGACCGAATGGTGGACCAGAACGGGTTGCGGGCTACCTTCCTGTACCTGGATAACGTCACCATCTGCGGCCATGACCAGCAGGACCATGACACGAATCTCCAACACTTTCTGCGCACTGCATCTCGCCTGAATCTGACCTATAACAGGGAGAAGTGCGTATTCCGTACGCGCAGGTTAGCCATCCTTGGATACGTGGTGGAAAACGGGGTCATTGGCCCTGATCCAGACCGTATGCGCCCCCTTACTGAACTTCCCTTGCCCGCTAGCACGAAAGCACTGAGGAGATGCCTCGGGTTCTTTTCGTATTATGCGCAGTGGGTCCCCAACTACGCGGACAAAGCTCGTCCGCTCATCAAGTCCACGACCTTCCCACTCACGCCGGAGGCCCAATTGGCCTTCAAGGCTTTGAAAAGCGACATTTCGAAAGCCACGATGCACGCGGTGGATGAATCCATCCCTTTCCAGGTGGAGAGTGATGCATCTGATTTCGCCCTAGCCGCCACACTAAACCAGGCAGGCAGGCCCGTCGCGTTCTTTTCCCGCACCCTTCAAGGCCCCGAAATTCGGCACTCAGCGGTGGAGAAGGAGGCTCAGGCCATTGTGGAGGCAGTCAGACACTGGCGCCATTACCTGGCGGGGAAGCGGTTCACTCTGATCACGGATCAACGATCCGTGGCGTTTATGTTCAGTAACACGCAGAGGGGCAAGATCAAGAACGATAAGATCTTGCGGTGGAGAATTGAGCTCTCCACCTATAATTACGATATTATGTATCGTCCAGGGAAGCTCAATGAGCCCTCGGATGCCCTCTCGCGCGGAACATGCGCCATCATGCAGGAGGACCGCTTGAAGGCCCTCCACAATGACCTGTGTCATCCTGGAGTCACCCGACTCTACCACTTCGTCAAAGCCCGCAACCTGCCCTACTCGGTGGAGGATGTCAGGTCAGTGACGAGAAGCTGTCGGATTGGCGCAGAATGCAAACCGCACTTTTATCGACCAGACCGGGCACAATTGGTCAAGGCCACTCGCCCTTTCGAGAGGCTGAGTGTGGATTTTAAGGGCCCCCTTCCCTCAACGGACCGGAACGTCTATTTCCTCAATATAATAGATCAGTACTCCCGGTTCCCGTTTGTTGTCCCCTGTGCGGACACGTCGACGGCCACCGTGATTAAGGCATTTAGTGAGCTTTTTACCCTGTTCGGGTACCCCTGCTACATTCATAGCGACAGGGGCTCGTCGTTCATGAGCAACGACTTGAGGCAATTCCTGCTCTCATTCGGGATTGCCTCTAGTAGAACCACGAGCTACAACCCTAGGGGTAACGGACAGGTGGAAAGGGAGAATGCTACAGTCTGGAAGGCTGTCCTACTGGCACTGAAATCCAGGGGCCTTCCAGTCTCCCGTTGGCAGGAGGTCCTTCCAAATGCGCTCCATTCTATCCGCTCCCTCCTGTGTACGGCAACCAATGCTACTCCCCACGAGAGGATGTTCTCATTCCCTCGGAAGTCGTCCTCGGGGATCTCATTACCAGCCTGGTTGACGTACCCAGGACCCGTCCTTCTGCGGCGACATGTGAGGGCTCGCAGGTCCGACCCCTTGGTCGAACCGGTCCAACTCCTCCACGCCAACCCTCAGTATGCCTATGTGGCATATCCTGACGGGCGAGAGGACACTGTCTCCATTCGAGACCTGGCGCCCGCAGGGGACGTAGCAACTCCTGTCGCTCCCATACCCCCTGTCACGAATCCCCTACTACTTATTTCTTCCCCAGACGTGGCGCGGTCAGCACCGGGACCAGTGCATAACAGTTATACTCCCATGTACAGCTTGCCTGAGACTCGGAGATCGGCGCCACCACAGAAGGTTCCAGGATCCCCTGCACCATCGCCTCACCAGGGCCAACCGGCCCGGGAGTCCTTGAGGGGACAGCCGGACGCTGTTTTGGAGAGAACGCCACCGCAAGCACCTGCTCCGGTTTCGCAACCGGTGTTGAGGAGATCACAGCGACGGTGCGGTCCTCCAGACCGTCTGGACTTGTGAATTTTGTACATATATGACCTGTTTTTTGCACCCCGCCGGCCTTTGTTTTTAAAGGAGGGGTGAATGTGGTGAACCATCGTTGGTTACCACTGGGGGTTGTTCTTATGTTACTGTTGGGTTAGGGTGTTATCACTGTGGGGGTTGTATAATGTTGTTGGGTTAGGGTGTTTACCTGTGGTAAATGTTATTATGGCACATCCCGGTGGGGCCCCGCCTCCGGAGGAGAGGTATAAGACCCTCTGCTCCGGCAGGACCCCTCCAGTCTGAACTGGTGTACTCGTGTTAGTTAGTTCCATTGTTTGATAATAAAAGCCTTCGATAACTGAAGCCTTGTTCCACGTGCTTGATTGTCGCGCATCACTGGCTATTATGGGAAAGGTTATTGCTGAGTTTCTGACAAGTGGCAGGGCTAAAGCAATTGAAGATGATGGAATCCACATCCTCTTTTGCACATCCCATTTCCCCCTCATTCCTTAGTGCCTTCTGGTTTACAAGCTGCCAATGGTGCCAGCTTGCCCTTTACTTCCTCCTTTACCCTCACCAGATCTCTAACCATGAGCCTTTTTCCTTTCAGATACCTATGAATTGAAACTTGCCCAGGCAGTGGTGCAAGAGAAGGAAGACAGTGATGATAAAGGAACACCATCACTCAACTTTAAGGTACTGGCCATCAGCTCAGATACTGACACTGTGTTGAATGTAGAAAGTGGCATTGAAATGGATCTGCACCTCATGAGAAAGCGCGCAGAAGTGGACTGCAGCCAGGTCAGGGGGACAGCACAGATGCCAGCTCACTGCAGAGAGAGGTGACACTAGCTCTACTGAAGATTACTTGGATGCACTTACATTGGACAGGATACAAAGGTAGGCTGATGGTTCTGCACAGAACGTTTTGTGCATAGGGAAGAAGGACAGCAAACATTTGCACAATGCCAAGGACCAGGGCTTTGCACAGAGTTTAGAGCTAATCAACATGGTTTTATGAAAGGGAACTCATGTTTGACAAATCAGTTAGAAGTCTTTGAGGATGTAACAAACAAGATGGATAAAGGAGACCAATAGATTTAGTGCATTTGGATTTCCAAAAAGCATTTAGTAAGGTTCCACATAAATGTTTTCTGTACAAGATAATGAGTGGCACAGTGGTTAGCATTGCTGCCTCACAGTGCCAGGGATCTGGGTTCAATTCTGGCCTCGGATAACTGGCGCTATGGAGTTTACACATTCCTAGAATCATAGAATCCCTACAGTGCAGAAGAGGCCATTCGACCCATCAAGTCTGCACTGACTCTCTTACAGAGTATCTTTCCCAGGCCCTCTCCCCTGCCCTATCCCTGTAACCCCACACATTTACCATGGCTAATCCACCCAGCCTACATATCTTGGGAGACTAAGGGGCAACTTATCTAATCCACCTAACCTGTACATCTTTAGGATGGTGGGAAGAAACCAGAACACCCAGAGGAAATCCACGCACACAGAGGGAGAATGTGCAAACTCCACACAGACAGTCACCTAAGGCTGGAATTAAACCCTGCTGCTAAGTATTTCTGAATATTCTCCCCATGTCTGCCCAGGAAGTCTTCTGACAACTGTACAGTATGTTGATGGGAACACACCGAGAGTACTAGGCACATTTTTGATCTCCTTATTTAAGGAGGGGGTGACACAGTGAAATTACCACTGGACCAGCAATCCAGAGGCCCAGGGTAATATTCCAGGGAACTAGGTTCAAATCCCACCATGGCAGGTGGTGAAATTTGAATTCAATAAAAATCTGAAATCAAAACAATCCTAAAGTTGGTGATCTTAGTACATCCTCTAAAGCAATAGTGTTCTGTTGGAGGCTGGATACCAGAGAGATCAAGTAGAAGCTTGAGTGCCCATGGCAATTCAAGACAAAGGAATACTAAATGGAGAGTTGGCAATCCTGGAAGTGGATCCTTGCTAAAAGCAGATGAGAGAAAGCGTTGTTTGGAAGAAGATTCTGAAGCCGGTTTTTCAAGAGTGGAGTTTGGAATCATTTGGGTGATAGTCATCTGGAAGGATTTGAAGAGAAATCCACAGAGATTGTACAGATGTTTCAAACAGGGGTATGTCTGACCACAGTTGGCCTGCTGGTTTACAAGAACTGCATGTTTGCTGAAAACATTATAGCATGAGATATATTTTTAACATGTGTTATCCTTCAAATTTGCATACAATTGTGAAAATAAGTGGATGTGAAGGCTCTACTTTCTCAGGAAGCTAAGGAAATTCAGTATGTCCGCTATGACTCTCACCAATGTTTACAGATGCACCATAGAAAGCATCTTTTCCAGATGTATCACAGCCTGGTACGGCTCCTGCTCTGATCAAGACCACAAGAAACTACAAATGGTTGTGAACATAGCCCAGTCCATCAAGCAAACCAGCCTCCCATCCACTGTCTACAGTTCCCATTGCCTTGGAAAAGCAGCCAGCATAATCAAGGACCCCACACACGCCGGACACCTTCTTTCATCGGGAAAAAGATACAAAAGTCTGAGATTACATACCAACCAACTTAAGAACAGCTTCTTCCCTGCTGCCATCAGACTTTTGAATGGGCCTACCATATATTAAGCTGATCTTTTCTACACCTTATCTGTATTGGTAACACTATATTCTGTGCCCTCTCCATTCCTTCTCCCCTATGTACTCTACGGATTTTGTCTGAATAGTGCGCAAGAAACAATGCTTTTCACTGTATCCCAATATATGTGAGAATAATAAAACAAATCAAATCAAAGATAAGTGGGTGTGAAGGAGTGTTGTATTATAGTCAAACTTTTCATGTTTAATACATGCTCTTTTCCTATTGTTAAAAGCTAACTGGCAGTCCTCTGTCTCTGTTAACCCACATTTTCTAAAAAAAAGTCAACACTATGGTCTTTTGAGCCAGGGCTCCATCTGGGACCTTCCCTTCTGGTAGTAACATCAACTGGAATCATAACAACTTAGAAAATTCTGACGGGGTTTGACCCCCTTGGGTGCTGAGAGGATGTTACACCTTGTGGGAGAATCTAGAACAAGTGAGCACAGTTTCAATGCATTTAAGATGGAGATGAGGAGGAATTTCTTCTCTCAGAGGGTAATAATCTTTGAACTTTGCTTCCACAGAGAGCAGTGGAGGCTGGGTCATTGAAAATGTCTGAATTAGACAAATTTTTGATCTACAAGGAAGCCAAAGGTTTTGAGTGACAGGCAGGAAAATGGAGTTGAGGCCACAGTCAGATCAGCTATTGAATGGCGGAGCAGCCTCGAGGGGCTGAATGGCCGACTCCTGCTCCCATTCTCTATGTTCCTAAGATTCACCATTGGACAGGTTCCCAAATCCATCGACACGCTTGTACAACCAAATATGATGAAGGGTCATCTAGACTCCAAACGTTGGCTCTATTCTCTCATGGAATCATAGAATCCCTACAGTGCAGAAGAAGGCCATTCGACCCATCGAGTCAGTACCAACAGCAATCCCACCCAGGCCCGACTCCCATAACCCCACGCATTTACCCTGCTAAGATTTACCAGGATGTTGCCTGGTATGGAGGGCATTAACTATGAGGAGAGGTTGGAGAAACTTGGTTTGTTCTCACTGGAACGACGGAGGTTGAGGGACAACCTGATAGAAGTCTACAAGATTATGAGAGGCATGGACAGAGTGGATAGTCAGAAGCTTTTTCCCAGGGTGGAAGAGTCAATTACAGGGGGCACAGATTTAAGGTGCGAGGGGCAAGGTTTAAAGGAGATGCACGAGGCAGATTTTTCACACAGAGGGTGGTGGATGCCTGGAACTCGCTGTTGGGGGAGGTAGTGGAAACGGATACAGTAGTGGCTTTTAAGGGGCGCCTTGACAAATACATGAATAGGGTGGGAATAGAGGGATATGGTCCCCGGAAGGGTAGGAGGTTTAGTTAAATTGGGCAGCATGGTCGGTGCAGGCTTGGAGGGCCGAAGGGCCTATTCCTGTGCTGTAGGTTTCTTTGTTCTTTGTTCTTTAATCCCCCCGACACTAGGCTTTATTTAGCATGGCCAATCAACCTAACCCACACATCTTTGGACTGTGGAAGGAAACCGGAGCACCCGGAGGAAACCTACGCAGACATGGGGAGAAAGTACAAACTCAACACCGTGACCCAAGGCCGGAATTGAACCTGGGACCATGGCACTGTGAGGCAGCAGTACTAACCACTGTGCCACCGTGCCGCTCTCCACAGATATTGTCAGACCTGCTGAGATTTTCCAGCATTTTCTGTTTTTGTTTCTGATTCCAGCATCCGCAGTATTTTGCTGTTATATCAGGATGCATCATCTGATGGCCAATGTCTCCCTTTTCCAATGTAGCACAAACAACAGCCAGCCATTGTCTGAGAGCAGGGCTGGAAGCTCAGCTGCAGTTATGTCAGGTCAGCCTGCTGCCAATGGTGCCTGCGGATTGCAATATTTAGAGGGGTTTCCAGGGCATCTCGGTGTTTTCCAACAGATTACTCGGACCAGTGCCATCCTGGATGATGCCAGTGGCTCCGTGGAGTACAGACCTGCTGTCCTCTCCCCAGATGTCAGCGATTATGTTTCCTTCTCTGTCACTCTGCCAATGCCCCTGCTGTTGCCTGTCAGCTAGCCAGCCCACTCTGCTGCTTGCCCATGCTGGGCGGCGTGCTCAGAAGCCAGGCCTCCTCAACCCAGAGCGACCCAACATTGTCTTCAAAGGCCATCTGCAGCCCTCTTCCACTGAAAGCCAGCTGGCAGCCTTTAACTAGCCGTTCTGCAGCCCCGGGGTAACTGTGTAGCGACACCAGGATAAAGCAGCATACGGAGGACAGGCACAGAGATGATTAGTTTATTTTTGTTTACAATACGGTGTGATTTCATTAACAAATGGATTGAAACGTATCGTCTTTTGTCTTTGCCTTGTGGCCAGTGACTGATAGTGTGGCAACAAGTACAGAAAATACAGTTCTGACAGCATCTGAGGAGAGCGAACAGAGCTAAAGAGGGGGGGAAGACTTGAATCTGTGTTCGCTATCCATGTGAATGCCAGCAGGGGATTAAGATCCGGAAGTCACAGTTCTCGCCAGTGAGAATGGAACTTCGGATCTTCCCCACCCCTTGCTGGCAGCATCATCAGCTTCACGCACATAGCGGGCATTTTTAAAAATTCATTCATGGGACATGGCTGTCACTGGCTGGCAGGAAACTGGAAAGGGTCGTGAACGAAACCCAGTCCATTACACAAACCAGCTTCCCACCCACTGACACTCCCTACCTTTCCCGCTGCCTCGGCAAAGCAGCCAACATAATCAAAGACCCCACGCACCCCGGACACACTCTCTTCCACCTTCTTCTGCCAGGAAAAAGATACAAAAGTCTGAGGACACATACCAACCGACTCAAGATCAGCTTCTTCCCTGCTGCCATCAGACTTTTGAATGGACCTACCTCCCATTAAGTTGATCTTTCTCTACATCCTAGCTATGACTGTAACACTACATTCTGCACTCTCTCATTTCCTTCTCTATGAACATTATGCTTTGTCTGTATAGCACGCAGGAAACAATACTTTTCACTGTATACCACTAAATGTGATAATAATCCAATCAAATCAGCATTTATTGCCCATCCCTAGTTGCCCTTGGAGGGCAGTTGAGAGGCAACCACATTATTGTGGATCTGGAGTCACATGTAGGTCAGACCAGGTAAGGATGTAAGGACATTAGTGAACCAGATGGGTTTTCCTGACAATCGACAATGGTTTCATGGTCATCAGTATATTCTTAATTCCAGGAGATTCTTAAGTCATGAACCTGCTTTGCATGCATGTTAGTAACCCACACCCCCCACTCCGCTCGCAACACCCCTCAACAGATATTGACACCGCACTGATGTGATGTCACAATGGCTTGATTCACAACAGGATTACACAGATGTGAACCTGTCGTGGGGGTCTCCCTGGGTGTATAAAGTTAAGTATAGCCCATGAGGAAGAGAGATATGGCCAGGCAGTACCAACCTGTGCCAAGGTGCGGGCCCCATATGTCGGGGGGGGGGGTTAATGCTGCCGTGCTTGTGAGCCGGGAGCAGCCCGAAGAGGCGGGGATGCCAAATGCCAGCAATGGCCATGTGTGGGGTGATGTTGGCTTCGACTGTGTGTGGGGAGGACGGGGGGGGGGAGGGGGGGGTGATGGGGGGTGCGGGAGGGGCTGATGATTGCAAGTGGGGGGGGGGGGGCAGGAGAGAGAATGGGCAGTTGATTGGAGTAGGGGGGGAGAGAGGGAGAAGAGGCCAATGATTTGAGGGTGTGGAGAGGGAAGGGGCCAATGATTGTGGGGGGCGGGGGATGCTCCTGTGGCCTCAGTGGTGAGGTGGGGTGGGGGAGGATTATTGCAGTTTTGATCGGGGCACCCTTTAAAGATGGCCCCCCTTGATTCTTTTTGGCAGAGTGTGGTAGAATCTTGAGAGTACATCGACCAGTTTCTCTGGAGAGAAACACACCGGTTTTCTCACCTGAAACAACTGCTATTTTTTGGTAAGATTTTGCACAACATTTCGAGTCTGGATGAGCCATCATGACTGACAGTGTGGCTATACTGATGAATGGGGAATTGATATTGACGTCCATGGCATCGCTGTTGAATGATTTATTCATGTAGCGTCCCTCAGGCAGAATGGGGCTATCCCGGTTGTGGCCTCCCTTCCTTCTTCCTCCTCTTTGCCTCCTCCTCTTTCTCTCCTTTGGAGAGATTTCTGCACAGCTCTGGCACTTATCCAGCCAGCTATTATGGACATAATTTCATGCCCTCAACTGGCAGCAGGGTGGGTAGACCATCCACCAGCCTTCCTAACATGGACTTAATCCAGATAGAGACGGGAAGGTGACAGGCTTCCTCTCTGGTCTTTGAAATGCCCCATACCCCCATCAAACTCACCACAGAGGAGGGCATTAAATTCTGCCCCTAATACATATGTCTCAGAGCTGAAACGGGAAGTTTCTCAAATGGCATTGCTTCATCTTTATTGCCATCGGGTCATATTCATGAAAGGTAACAATTGAAGAATTCACTGATTCCTGGAATAGCAGGTCTGTCATGTGAAGAGAGACTAAGTCGGTTAGGATTATATTCACTGGAGTTTAGAAGAGTGAGAGGGAATCTCATAGAAACCTATAAAATTCTAACAGGATTAGACAGGGTAGATTCAGAAAGAATGTTCCCAACGGTGGGGGAGTCCAGAACTAGGGATCATAGTTTGAGCATAAATCTTTTAGATCTCAGATGAAGAGACATTTCTTCACCCAGAGGGTGGTGAATGTGTGGAATTCGCTACCACAGAATGTAGTTGAGGCCAAAACGTTGTCTGATTTCAAGAAGAAATTAGATATAGCTCTTGGGGCTAAAGGGATCAAGGGATGTGGGAGGAATCAAGTTATTGAATTCGATGATCAGCCATGATCAAGATGAATGGCGGAGCAGGCTTGAAGGGCCAAATGGCCCACTCCTGAATCACAGAAGCCTACAGCGCAGAAGGAGCCCATTTGGCCCATCGAGTCTGCACCAACAACACTCCCACCCAGGCCCTATCCCCATAATCCCATGCATTTATCCTAGCTAGTCCCCCTGACACTAAGGGACAATTTAGCATGGCCAATCCACCTAACCCGCACATCTTTGGAATGTGGGAGGAAACCGGAGCACCCAGAGGAAACCCACGCAGACACAGGGAGAATGTGCAAACTCCACACTGACAGTGACCCAAGCCAGGAATCGAACCCGGGGCCCTGGCACTGTGAGACAGCAGTGCTAACCACTGTGCCACCGTGCTGCCCTGCTTCTATAAGAAACAAAAAAACATACAAAACAACAACGCCACTCGGCCATTCCTAAAGCTGGAAGGGATGAACTGTAAATAAAACAAAATCAGGTTAATTCTGTCTGATTGATCATGCAAAAATAACTTGGAAGAAATATTAAATTGTGAAGGAAAAATGCATGAGCAGTAAAAGAACATAAGCAAGCGTTGGTTCCTCATCCAGAGTGTATAGATTTCTCTCACCGTGTATGGCAGCAGATATCACTGACCATTCGATCAACTTAACAGTCAAGAGAGTTGGGAAATCAGACTGACATATTCAATGAAAGGGCAATTATGGCTGTGAGGGGGATTATTTCTAAGGTATGTTTAGAAGACAGAGAGAAAGTTCTTTGCAGAAAGCTGACCTCTTTGCTTGCTGCTGATTGACAAGTCATTTCATGCTGGAATAGGTTCATGTGGGATGTACATATGGGCGGGGGGGTCAGTATGCTTAAACATCAATATCTGTGAGCAGGACATCAAGAATAAACTGCAAAAGGCAACATTTCCTTCCTTGTTCTGTTGATTCAAATGTTTTTTCTGTCCTTTTGTTTACTATAAAATTGCCTCAGATAAAGGAGTCTTTCCCTCTGGACTAGAAGATACAAGATCCAACTGGAGACCTAACACACATCTAACATTGGCACCCCAGGCATTATGTTTGGAACATTAAAGTAATGTTGTTTTTGAGGCTGCTGTTATAAATATCCATGAACTAACACCTCTTCACCACTGGGAAGCAGCAGGTTTGGTGAAAACAGAAACCTTTTGATGATTAAATCCAAAATTAACCTCAAATAAACACAACAGATCTACTATCTGACAACGGAAATCACAGCTTAATACTTTAGATCGTCTTAGAACCTTCACCAATGCAAAGAAAAGCACACATTAGAGAATATAAATCCTCAGTTTTTCCACACCTTTGTAATGATAGTACTTCTGCTGTTGTAGTCTACAAAGTCACTACAAAGGGTTGTGAGCGAAGCCCAGTCCATCACGCAAACAAGCCTCCCATCCATTGACTCCATCTACACTTCCCACTGCCTCAGAAAATCAGCCAGTATAATCAAGGACCCCTCGCACCCCGGACCTACTCTCTTCCACCTTCTTCTGTTGGGAAAAAGATACAGAAGTCTGAGATCATGTACCAAACGACTCAAGAATAGCTTCTTCCCTGTTGCCATCAGACTTTTGAATGGACCTAACTTATATTAAGCTGATCTTTCTCTACACCTGACTGTCACACTACATTCTGCACCTTCTCCCTTCCTTCCTATCTACTCTATGAACGGCATGCTTTGTTTACATAGCGCACAAGAAACAATAGCTGGGATTCTCGAAAAAAAACTAAATGCCCAGTAGGTGGGAAAACGAGAGATTTTCCCTCCCGTTTTTTGGGTGTACTTAGTGGAACAAATCTCCGTCACTCTGAGCATCAGCAATGCCCCCCACTCATGTCTCCCGGCCCACTGCACTACTTGAGCGGCACAGCAGGCTGGGAGAATTGCCGCCAATACTGTTCACTGTATACCAATACATGTGACAATAATAAATCAAATCAAATCAAATTTAAAAAATATGGGTTAGGTTGATTGCCATGATAAATTGACCCTTAGTGTCCCAGGATGTGTAGGTTAGAGAGACTAGCAGGGTAAATGTGTGAGGTTGTGGGGTTAGGGCCTGGGTGGGATTGTGGTCGGTGCAGACTCCATGGGCCGAATGGCTCCTCCTGCACTGTAGGGTTTCTCTGATTCTATGATTCTAAAATCACCAACAGCTTGGCATAAGATAACTAAAAAAAGATTTGCATTTATCTGGACTCACATAGAGTCATAGAGTCATAGAGGTCTACAGCATGGAAACAGGCCCTTCGGCCCAACTTGTCCATGCCACCCTTTTTTTTGAACCCCTAAACTAGTCCCAATTGTCTGCATTTGGCCCATATCCCTCTATACCCATTGTACCCATGTAATTATCTAAATGCTTTTTAAAAGGCAAAATTGTACTCGCCTCTACTACTACCTCTGGCAGCTTGTTCCAAACAGTCACCACCCTCTGTGTGAAAAAATTGCCCCTCTGGACATTTTTGTATCTCTCCTCTCTCACCTTAAACCTATGCCCTCTAGTTTTAGACTCTTCACCTTTGGGAAAATATATTGACTATCTAGCTGATCTATGCCCCTCATTATTTCATAGACCTCAATAAGATCACCCCAAGCCTCCTACGCTCCAGAGAAAAAGGTCCTCGTCTATCCAGCCTTTCCTTATAACTCAAACCATCAAGTCCAGGTAACACCCTAGTAAATCTTTTCTGTACTCTTTCAAGTTTAATAATATCCTTTCTATAATAGGGTGACCAGAGCTGTACACAGTATTCCAAGTGTCATCTTACCAATGTCTCGTAGAACTTCAAAAGATGTCCCAACTCCTGTATTCAATGTTCTGACCAATGAAACCAAGCATGCCGAATGCCGTCTTCACCACTCTGTCCACCTGTGACTCCACTTTCAAGGAGCTATGAACCTGTACCCCTAGATCTCTTTGTTCTGTAACTCTCCCCAACACCCTACAATTAACTGAGTAAGTCCTGCCTGGTTCAATCTACCAAAATGCATCACCTCGCACTTCTCTAAATTAAACTCCATCTGCCATTCGTCAGCCCGCTGGCCCAATTGATCAAGATCCCGCTGCAATCCGAGATAACCTTCTTCATGTCCACTATGCTACCAATCTTGGTGTCATCTGCAAACTTACTAACTATGCCTCTTATATTCTCATCCAAATCATTAATATAAATGACAAATAACTGTGGACCCAGCACCAATCCCTGAGGCACAACGCTGGTCACAGGTCTCCAGTTTGAAAAACAAACCTCTATAACCACCCTCTGGTTTCTGTCATCAAGCCAATTTTGTATCCATTTAGCTACCTCACCCTGGATCCCGTGAGATTTAACCTTATGCAACAACCTACCATGCGGTACCTTGTCAAAGACCTTGTTAAAGTCCATGTAGACAACATCAACTGCACTGCCCTCATCTACCTTCTTGGTTATCCCTTCAAAAAACTCAATCAAATTTGTGAGACATGATTTTCCACTCACAAAGCCATGTTGACTGTCCCTAATCAGTCCTCGCCTCTCTAAATGCCTGTAGATCCTGTCTCTCAAAATACCTTCTCACAACTTACCCTCCACAGATGCGAGGCTCATTGGCCTGTAGTTCCCAAGTGTTTCCCTGCAGCCCTTTTTAAACAAAGGCACAACATTTGTCACCCTCCAATCTTCAGGCATCTCACCTTTGACTAACGATGATTCAAATATCTCTGCTAGGGGACCCACAATTTCCTCCCTAGACTCCCACAATGTCCTGGGATACACTTCATCAGGTCCCAAGGATTTATCTACCTTGATGTACTTTAAGACTTCCAGCACTTCCTTCTCTATTATATGTACACTCCTCAAGACATCACTATTTATTTCCCAAGTTCCCTAATATCCATGCTTTTCTCAACAGTAAATACTGTTGTGAAATATTCATTTAGGATCTCACCCATCTCTTGTGGATCCGCACATAGATGACCTTGTTGATCCTTAAGAGGCCCTACTCTCTCCCAAGTTACTCTTTTACCCTTTATGTATTTGTAAAAGCTCTTTGGATTCTCCTTCGCCTTATCTGCCAAAACAATCTCGTGTCCCCTTTTTGCCCTCCTGATTTCTCTCTTAACTCTACTCCTACATCCCCTATACTCTTCAAGGGATTCACTTGATCCCAGATGCCTATGCCTATCATGTGCCTCTTTCTTCTTCTTGACCAGGGCCTCAATATCTCAAGTCATCCAGGGTTCACACTTCTACCAGCCTTGCCCTTCACTCTAAGAGGAATGTGCTTACACTGAACCCTGGTTCTTTTGAAAGCCTCCCACTTACCAGACGTCCCTTTGCCTTCCCACAGACTCTCCCAGTTAACTGTTGAAAGTTCCTGCCTGATACCATCAAAATTGGCCTTGCCCCAATTTAGAATTTTAACTTTTGGGCCAGACCTATCATTCTCCATAGCTATCTTAAAACCAATAGAATTATGGTCACTGGTCCCAAAGTGATCCCTCACTAACACTTCTGTCACCTGCCCTTCCTTATTTCCCAAGAGGAGCTCAAGTTTTGCCCCCTCTCTAGTTAGGCCATCCACATACTGAATGAGAAATTCCTACTGAATACACACAACAAATTTCTCTCCATCCAACCCTCTAATACTATGGCTGTTCCAGTCAATGTTGGGAAAGTTAAAATCCCCTATTATTACCACCCTATTTTTCTTGGAGCTATCTGTAATCTCCTTACAAATTTGCTCCTCAATTTCCCACTGACTATTTGGGGGCCTATAGTACAACCCTATCAAAGTGATTTCCCCCTTCCTATTTCTCAGTTCTACCCATATAGACTCAGTGGCCAAACTCTCGGATATATCCCCTCTTAGTACTGCCATGATGTTTTCCCTAATCAAAAGTGCAACTCCCCCTCCTCTCTTACCTCCTGTTCTATCTTTCCTATAGCATCTGAACCCTGGAACATTGAGCTGCCAGTCCTGTCCCTCCCTTAGCCATGTTTTAGTAATTGCTATAATATCCCAGTCCCACGTACCCAGAGTTCATCTGCCTTGCCCGTCATGCCCTGTAAGAAACTCTTCCAGTGAGAGTTTCTATTGAGGGGCTAGTGAGGGGCTAAATCATTTCACTGGGTTGAGTCTTTAGAGACTCCTTAAATTTTTTTATCAGAGGTTTGTATGCAGTCCTATGCTCAAGAGTGTGATGAGTATAGTACATTAGCAATGTTTGACTGGGGTTTAAAGCCAATCAACTAACTGTTTACACTGCAAGTAAAGCACCAAATTGTAAACCATTCATGATAAATCAATACAGTTCACTTCATTCAAGTTGTAACAAGCTCTGAATGTCTTTCAATCTGTTTGTTGCCACCAATTTGAAAACTGCCAAAAAGACAGCAAAGCATTGATTTTCATGATTCTCCTGAAATGAAATGAAACAAATCAATCCTTCATTATGAAATTTAGTCGAGAAAGTGGCAATTTTGCAAAATCTTTGAAGTATGAAATAATGGAATGAGAATAACATTTTTGTGTTTTGCTTTGAGGTGATAAATCCTCCCTCCCTTCATTAAAAACTGATTGCTGTGTGTATGAATTTTACTTCAGATGTTGAATAGATTCTGTTTGAAAAAAATAATTAATTCCTCGAACTTCTGAAACACCAAAAGAGGAAGCTGCCAACACAACCTGTGACTATCAGTGTCTGACATAAATAGTGAAGGGGAGATTTACTATCATTTGTCATTAACACAAAGACATGCAGGGTAATAATTACGGCAAGTCCTTCATGTGTGAAAAAGTTTAATCACTTGCATTCTGGCATTATTCTTGTAAGCACAATACCTATAATTTCAGCATTATTCTTGTAAGCACAATACCTATAATTTCAGCAACTAATGTCCCATTGTTTAAGAAGGGGAACAGAGACTTCCCCGGGAATTATAGACCGGTGAGTCTCACTTCTGTTGTCGGCAAGATGTTGGAAAAAATTATAAGGGATAGGATTTATAGTTATTTGGAGAGTAATGAATTGATAGGTGATAGTCAGCATGGTTTTGTGGCAGGTAGGTCGTGCCTTACTAACCTTATTGAGTTTTTTGAGAAAGTGACCAAGGAGGTGGATGGGGGCAAGGCAGTGGACGTGGTATATATGGATTTTAGTAAGGCGTTTGATAAGGTTCACCATGGTAGGCTTCTGCAGAAAATGCAGATGTATGGGATTGGGGGTGATCTAGGAAATTGGATCAGGAATTGGCTAGCGGATAGGAAACAGAGGGTGGTGGTTGATAGTAAATATTCATCATGGAGTGCGGTTACAAGTGGTGTACCTCAAGGATCTGTTTTGGGGCCACTGCTGTTTGTAATATTTATTAATGATCTGGATGAGGGTATAGTTGGGTGGATTAGCAAATTTGCTGATGACACCAAAGTCGGTGGTGTGGTAGACAGTGAGGAAGGGTGTCGTAGTTTGCAGGAAGACTTAGACAGGTTGCAAAGTTGGGCCGAGAGGTGGCGGATGGAGTTTAATGCGGAGAAGTGTGAGGTAATTCACTTTGGTAGGAATAACAGATGTGTTGAGTATAGGGCTAACGGGAGGACTTTGAATAGTGTGGAGGAGCAGAGGGATCTAGGTGTATGTGTGCATAGATCCCTGAAAGTTGGGAATCAAGTAGATAAGGTTGTTAAGAAGGCATATGGTGTCTTGGCGTTTATTGGTAGGGGGATTGAATTTAGGAGTCGTAGCGTTATGTTGCAACTGTACACAACTCTGGTGCGGCCGCACTTGGAGTACTGTGTGCAGTTCTGGTCCCCACATTACAGGAAGGATGTGGAGGCTTTGGAGAGGGTGCAGAGGAGGTTTACCAGGATGTTGCCTGGTATGGAGGGGAGATCCTATGAGGAGAGGCTGAGGGATTTGGGATTGTTTTCGCTGGAAAGGCGGCGGCTAAGAGGGGATCTTATTGAAACATATAAGATGATTAGAGGTTTAGATAGGGTGGATAGTGATAGCCTTTTTCCTCTGATGGAGAAATCCAGCACGAGGGGGCATGGCTTTAAATTGAGGGGGGGTAGTTATAGAACCGATGTCAGGGGTAGGTTCTTTACCCAGAGGGTGGTGAGGGATTGGAATGCCCTGCCAGCATCAGTAGTAAATGCGCCTAGTTTGGGGGCGTTTAAGAGATCCGTAGATAGGTTCATGGACGAAAAGAAATTGGTTTAGGTTGGAGGGTCACAGTTTTTTTTTTTTTTTTTTAACTGGTCGGTGCAACATCGTGGGCCGAAGGGCCTGTTCTGCACTGTAATGTTCTATGTTCTATGTTCTATGTTCTAAACCAAGAAAACAAACAGCATTATGGCATCTCTCTTAAAGTGGCACTACCTTGATAAACGATGGGTGAAAGGGCACCCTCTGGGCACCCCCCCACCCCAACTCTCCATGACATGTTTGCCGGTAGTGGAGGTGGCAGAGGTGGCTCGTCATTGGCCACCGGTGAGAACTCCCGGCCTCACCGGTGTCTGCAGTGTTTTGCATGGCTCACTAGTCCTGCCGCTTGGAACCCGTTGCAGAGCTGTGGGGAGAGGGGTGGGGGGGGGGGGGGGGGGGGGGTGGGCTGGGGGGCGGTCACCTTCGGCAGAACCGGAAGATCCTGCCAACTGGAAGGGCAGGAAAATCCCACCCAATGTGTTTGAAAAGTTTAGTTTGATTGAGGTGAGAAGGTATTCAAAGGGGGAGGGCATTTCCACCATGATCCAAAGATGTGTAAGTTAGCTGGATTAGCCATGGTCAATGTGTGGGGCTACGGGGATAGGCCACGGGGGTGGACCTAGGTCTTATACTATGTCATAGAGTCCCTGCAGATATGATGGGCCAAATGGCCTCTTCTGCACCATAGGGATTCTATGATTCTATGAAGTCACCACTTGCAATTGTTGTGTTAATACATTCCAATACAATTTGAAATCAAATGGCTCCATTCAGATCATTGACAAAGGAATACCGTTTGCACCTATTCAACAAACTAAAAGTCAACATTATAAACTATCATTTCTAGGCCTTATTGTTTGTTAATTTTGTTTCTGAGGATTCATCCTTCTTAATGCAATCTAAATTTGTTTATTTTTGTACTTATTATCATGTGATGAAATGGTTACTTCTTTTAGGGTTCAAAATGTGTTTCTGCTTCAGGTTTTTGTAGCTGTTTACTCCAGGTTCCAATCAAGTAAACATTACTCGTGTGTGTGCGTGGTTCAAAAAGGCAGACTATTGTATCTGGGGGAAGGAGCAGAGCTGAGCTTAATCCTATCTCATGCAATGCCCTCACAAACATACCTCTAATCTAATCAGGATAAGAAACTATTGACCAAATCCCCTCCGTAACCCACTGGTTAATATCAACTAACTTTACCACAAATGGGAAAACTTAACCCTGAACTTTCCTGACACGCATGACTTAGTTAGCACATGGACACAGTAAGAAGTCTCACAATGCCAGATTAAAGTCCAACAGGTTTTTTGGAATCACGAGCTTTCGGAGTGCTGCTCCTTCCTCAGGTGAGTCCTCAGCACTCCGAAAGCTTGTGGTTCCAAATAAACCCGTTGGACTTTAACCTGGTGTTGTGAAACTTCTTACTGTGCCCACCCCAGTCCAACGCCGGAATATCCACATCATTAGCACATGGATAATCAAACTAGATCATTGGTGAAGCCTATTATTCATTTTCACTGCTTAACGTTTCTTAACTTAATTCAATATGGCTTTAAAAAAATCACACATTTTAGTACATCAAACCCACGGACAATTCCTGTAGTTTTTGCCGATCCATTTATTCTCCTGAGAAAGGCAACCTCCGGAAGATGAAGTCTTCTGAAATGTATTAGTCAAGAGGAGCTGGTGGTAGAACTTCAATGGGAGTTCTGGAGAATCCCTGCTGAAATCTCACTCTCATAATATTAATGCAACATCGCAACTGACACTTGAAGCAGTTGTGCCATACAGGTGACTCATCTACGGTGACAGCAATGTGTGAGTTGTAATAGAATTAATGACCCAGATCTATTCTAATCCAAATAACCTTTAATGCTCTTTTCAATTTGTTATCTAGCCAGCACTTTCCTAATGGACTTAATTGATACATTATCCAGGTTGTTAAGGCTCTGTTTTCCCTTGAGTCTCTATAGTATCTGTGACAGGGGGCAACAACCAAATATGGGATCCTGATAAAATTCACCATACCTTAGAAAACTTCATGCAACCTCTAGATCTATTTCATTTTGGCATAATGTAATATATTGTGATGTGATTTCTTTCATTATTAATGTTCTGTGTAAAAATTCTGTGGGCCAGATTTTTCATGTGTTTTGCAATATGCCCTTGTTTAATGGATGGAAGGAATTGTACAAGTCTGACTTGGCAGAGGGGGGCCAAATGTTCGAGATGACAAAGGTTCCAAAATGGCTTCATCTAGCTCTATTTAAGTTGCCTGCTGAGAACCAGATTTCTGAAACAATAGCCTGTAACTTTCCTGGCTTACCAGCAACGGATTTGGGCGGGGCGGGAGGGTAATATTCAGCTGATGTTGTTTTTAAATCATTCATGCTGGCTGGGCCAGCATTTGTCACCTATCCATAAGTGCCCGAGAACTGAGGGACTTGCGAGGCCATTTCAGAGTCAACCACATTGCTGTGGGACTGGAATTACAAGAAGGCCAGGCCAGGTAAGGACAGCAGATTTCTTTCCCTAAAAGACATTAGTGAACTACTGGGTTTTTACAACAATCCACAACGGTTTCATGGTCATCAGTGGACTTTGAATTCCAGATTTTTAATGAATTCAAATTTCACCATTTGCCATGGTGGGATTCAAACCCGAGTCCCCAGAACATTACCCTGGGCACTTTGATTACAAACCCAGTGACAATATTACTACACCAGTCTCCCCTGACATCTGTGGCCAGCACCTGTTCTCATCCTCATTTTAATCTCTATCTCTTTCATTGTCCAAGGAGCACTAGATTTGTTTACCTTTCCTTTTGCCTTCTTGAAATATACCGTAACTGTGCCTGAACTATCTCTTCTTTATAGGTAGCCCATTGATCTGTTCGTGTTTTTCCTGCAACCTTTGATTCCAATTTACCCCATTAACTTTCCCCCAGTTAATTATTCTTATTCTGGCCTATTCAGCATCCAGATTGGAAGCAAGCCATCCATGGTCGCAAAGCACTGCCTAAGAAGAAGGGCGGAATGGTGCCACTGTGGTTAGCACTGCTGCCTCGCAGCGACAGAGACCCGGGTTCAATTCTGGCCTTGGGTGACTGTTTGTGTGGAGTTTGCATGTTCTCCCCATGTCTGCGTGGGTTTCCTTCGGGTGCTCTGGTTTCCTCTCACACTCCGAAGATGCGCAGGTTAGGTGGATTGGGCATGGTATATTGCCTTTTAGTGTCCAAAGATGTGTAGGTTACTATTAGCCATGGTAAATATGTGGGGTTACAAGGGCCTAGGTGTGATGCTCTTTTGGAAAGTCAGTGCAGACTCGATGGGCTGGATGGCCTCTTTCTGCACTGTTGGGATTCTATGGTTTTAAGAATTATGGAACCATACAGATAATTTTGTACTTTGTGATCTGTGACTATCTCTGATCGTGGAAAGGTGATGATGTGCTGACATTTTCACAGCCGGCTCATTCCAATCATCTATCTACCATTAAGCCAACCATTGGTGTGCAAAAGCAACCATTCTCATACATTCACAGCATGAATTAGCAAATGATTGAGAAAGTATTTTATTTGGACCTGAATGAGGGGCACTGCCACAGCTTTGCCCACAGGCCAAAGGAATGCAGCTACCAGCAGATGTAGAAACTTTGTGCCAATGTGGAAACATTGGCACAAAGAGTTCAGGACAATCTTATTGTCTATTTCAGTTCGGAAGAGATGAGAAACTCCACTGAGCAGTCCAGCTGACAGGAGGTCATGTGCACGTGGACCAGATAAGTGCTCCTTATACTCAACATTACAGAGACTTAGCGTCAGAGAATCATTGAAAAATACATTGGAGCAGGGGGAGGCCATTTAGTTCATTGAGCCTGTTCTGCCATTCAATATAATCATTGGTGCACTGGGACCTAACTCTCCAAATCCCTTAATGCCATTGGCTAACAATAAAATATCAACTTCAGGTTCAGAACTAACAACGTACCCAGCATCAATTGCTATTTGTGAGAGAGAGTTCCAATTTCCTACCACCCATTGTGTACAGAAGTGTTTCCTCATCTCACTCCACAAGGGCCTGGCTCTAATTTTTCGATGAAGCCACCTACTCCTAGAATCCACTACCAACTGAAATAGTTTCTTTCTACCTCCACAACCTATTCTTCTTCATATCTTGAAAACTTTGGTCAAATCACCTCCTCAAATTTCTAAATTCCAGTGAGGATGGCATCTGTACAAGAAGGACGGGTTGCACCTAAACTGGAGGGGTACGAATATCCTAGCTGGAGTTTTGCAAGTGTGGTTCAGGTGGGTTTAAACTAATGTGGCAGGGGGGTGGGGATCAGAACAATAGGTCAATAAGCATAGAGGCTGGGGATGAGGTTGGGGCCAAGACAATCTAAGAGGAAGGGCATTCTGGGGGAGGATGACCTCAGTGGGCCTGGAGGTCTGGATTGCATCGGCTTCAATGCAAGGAGCGTCACGGGCAAGACAGACGAGCTTAGAGCCTTAATGCTTGCGCGGAACTTGGATGTGGTTGCAGTGACGGAGACTTGGTTAAAAGAAGGACTGGCAGCTGAATATTCTGGGGTATAAGTATTTTAGGCGAGACAGAGGAGGGGCGAGGAGAGGTGGGGGAGTAGCAATGCTGGTTAGGGAGCATATTACAGCGGTACAGAGGGTGGACAATATGGAAGGGTCAGGTAACGAGTCACCGTGGGTGGAGCTCAGAAACAGGAAGGGCGCAGTCACTATGCTGGGGGTATACTACAGGCCTCCCAACAGCCCACGGGAAGTTGAGGAACGGATATGTAAGGAGATTCTGGACAGGTGCAGAAAAAATAGGGTTGTTGTAGTGGGAGATTTTAATTTCTCTCACATAGACTGGAAATCGCTTTGGGCTGGGGGCCTGGACAGGGAAGAATTTATAAAATGCGTACAGGAAGGTTCTTTGGAACAATATGTTGACAGTCCAACTAGAGAGGGGGCTATACTGGACCTAGTACTGGGGAGTGAGCCCGGTCAGGTCATCAAAGTTGCAGTAAGGGAACATGTGGCAAATAGTGACCACAATTCTGTAAACTTTAGGATAGTAATGGAAAAAGATGAGTGTTGTCCTATGGGTAAGGTGCTGAATTGGGGGAAGGCTAACTACAGCCGGATTAGGCAGGATTTGGTGGCTGTTGATTGAGAGAGGCTGTTCGAGGGTAAGTCCACATCTGGCACGTGGGAGTCTTTTAAGGAGCAGTTGATAGGACTGCAGGACAGGCATGTGCCTGTAAAGAGGAGGGATAGGAAAGGTAGGATTCGAGAGCCGTGGATAACCAGTGAAATTGTGGGTCTAATCAAAAAGAAAAAAGAGGCATACATGAGGTCCAGGCAGCTAAAAACAGATGGAGCACTGGAGGAATACAGAGAAAGTAGAAAAGAACTCAAACAGGGACTTAGAAGGGCAAAAAGGGGTCACGAAATGTCCTTGGCAGACAGGATTAAGGAGAATCCTAAGGCATTGTATACATACGTTAGGAACAAGAAGGTTGTTAGGGGAAGAATCAGACCTCTCAGGGACAAAGGAGGGGAATTCTGCTTAGAACCAAAGGAAGTTGGTGAGATCCTAAACGAATACTTTGCATCAATACTCACAAAGGAGAGGGACATGTTGACTGGTAGTGTCTCAGAGAGATGTGTTGACCCATTAGAAAAAATCTCAATTACAAGGGAGGAAGTGTTAGGTTTTTTAGGAAACATTAAGACAGACAAATCCCCAGGGCCGGATGGCATCTATCCTAGACTCCTCAGGGAGGCGAGAGATGCAATTGCTGGGCCTCTAACAGAAATCTTTGTCTCTTCACTGGACACAGGTGAGGTCCCAGAGGATTGGAGGATAGCAAATGTGGTCCCGTTATTTAAGAAGGGTAGCAAGGATAACCCGGGTAATTATAGGCCGGTGAGCTTGACGTCCGCAGTAGGGAAGTTGTTGGAGAAGATTCTTAGAGATAGGATATATGCGCATTTAGAACTGAATAATCTCATTAGCGAAAGACAGCATGGTTTTGTACGAGGGAGGTCATGCCTCACAAATTTGGTTGAGTTTTTTGAGGAGGTGACAAAAACGATTGACGAGGGAAGGGCCGTGGATGTCGTCCATATGGATTTTAGTAAAGCATTTGACAAGGTCCCTCGTGGCAGGCTGGTGCAAAAGGTTAAATCTCACGGGATAAAAGGTGAGCTAGCTAGATGGGTGGAGAACTGGCTTAGCCATTGAAGACAGAGGGTAGCAGTGGAGGGGACTTTTTCCGGTTGGAGGTCTGTGACTAGTGGTGTTCCGCAGGACTCTGTACTGGGACATCTGCTGTTTGTGATATATATAAATGATTTGGAGGAAGATGTAACTGGTGTGATCAGTAAGTTTGCAGACGACACGAAGATTGCTGGAGTTGCGGATAGTGATGAACATTGTCAGAGAATACAGCAGGATATAGATAGGCTGGAACATTGGGCGGAGAAATGGCAAATGGAATTTAATCCAGATTATTGCGAAGTGATGCATTTCGGTAGATCTAATGTAAGGGGGGGGCTATACAATAAATGGCAGAACCATCAGGATTACACACAGAGGGACCTGGGTGTACAAGTCCACAGATCCTTAAAGGTGGCAGCACAGGTGGAGAGGGTGGTGAAGAAGGCATATGGCATGCTTGCCTTTATTGGACGGGGCATAGAATATAAAAGTTGGCATATGATGTTGCGGCTGTGTAGAACGATGGTTCGGCCACATTTGGAATACTGCATCCAGTTCTGGTCGCCACACTACCAGAAGGACGTGGAGGCTTTGGAGAGAGTACAGAGAAGGTTCACCAGGATGTTGCCCGGTATGGAGGGTCTTAGCTATGAGGAGAGATTGGGTAAACTGGGGTTGTTCTCCCTGGAAAGACGGAGGATGAGGAGCGACCTAATAGAGGTGTATAAAATTATGAAGGGCATAGATAGGGTGAACAGTGGGAAGCTTTTTCCCAGGACGGAGGTGACGAACACAAGGGGTCACGGGTTCAAGGTGAAGGGAGCAAGGTTCAACACAGATGTCAGGGGGACGTATTTTACACAGAGGGTGGTGGGGGCCTGGAATGCACTGCCAAGCAAGGTGATTGAGGCGGACACGCTGGGATCGTTTAAGACTTATCTAGATAACCACATGAACAGACTGGGAATAGAGAGATACAAAAGAATGGTCTAGTGGGCACATGAGCGGCGCAGGCTTGCAGGGCCGAAGGGCCTGTTCCTGTGCTGTATTGTTCTTTGTTCTTTGTTCTTTGAGTACAACCCTCGTTTGTTTAACCTCTCCTCACAATGTAACCCTTGCGGCTGGATTTTCCAATCCCCCTGCTGTGCGTTCTCCGACAGTGGAGGCAGCTTGTCATTGGCTGCCAGCAAGATGTTCCGGAGCTGCTGACGTCTATGGCGGTGCCGATGTCTGCGGTGGTTTTGTGTGGCTTGCCCATTCTGCTGCCGGGAAACCTGCCACGGGAGGTGGCGTTCGGAGGACTGGAAAATACCGCCGGCGCGAAAGGCTGGAAAATCATACCCTTGGAGTGCAGGTCATCTTTCTGGTAAATAGATGCTGCTTCCTACCAAGGCCAATATATACTTCTGAAGGTGTGGAGTCCAGAACTGCTCACAGTAACTCCAGGTGTGGTCTAACCAGGACCTTGTACACATAGTTAAAGTTAAAAGTTAAAGTTTATTTATTAGGTGCCTGTTTGGGTACACTGAGGGAGAATTTAGCATGGCCAATGAACCTAACCAGCACGTCTTTCGGACTGTGGGAGGAAACCGGAGCACCCGGAGGAAACCCACACAGACACGGGGAGAACTTGCAGACTCCACACAGACAGTGACTCAAGCCGGGAATTGAACCCGGGTCCCTGGTGCTGTGAGGCAGCAGTGCTAACCATTGTGCCACCGTGCCACCCACCACCTTGTATTCTAGAGCTCTAGATGTAAAAACCAAGGGCCTTTCTGATATTCTCTATACCTTTTCATGGCGTTTTAAAGATCTATGTTCAAGTACCCCATCTATCTTTGAGTTCCACTGTTTCTGGCCTTTCACTATTAGAAAATACACCATTCCATGTGTAAACTGGATGTCCTTATATTTGCCAACACTGAAGCCCATTTGCTGCAGATTTATCCATTCACTTTGTCTATCAATATGCCTTTGCCATGTTGTTTGAAATGCTGCCTACCTTTGTGTCATTGGTAAACTTGGATATTTATTTGGATATTAGTGAATATGGTGAAGAGTTGAAGCCCCAACACGGATCTCTGTAAGACACCATTAGTCACATCCCGTCAATTCAATCACCTGCCCATTACCCCTGCTCTTTCTCTCCTGCCACTCAGCAGGTTTCCAAACAAAGTCAATCACTTGCCTTCAATTTTAGCTAACAGGGACTTCATCAGATGCCACCCGGAAGTCCTGATAAATAACATCGATGGACACATCCACTGTTTTCATTGCCTCTTCAAAAAATTCAACCACGCACATCAAGCATGATCCACTCCTTACAAATCCATGCTGGCTTTCTGTCTGCTCAGCTGAACATTTACAAGGTTTCCAGGTTTTCAATCCTTAATTATAGACTCGGGATGTGAGACTATAATTCCCTGCTTTCCTCCTTCCATCTTTCTTAAATGTGGAGTGAAATGTACAAGTGTCCAACCCAAGGAAGGGTTCTTGAAGGAAAAGAACGTTGAAAGATCATAGTTCACAATATTTTCACCTACTTCCATTACGATCCAGGGATGAAATCCATCTGGCCGAGTGGGCTTTTCAGTGGACTTCCAGCATAATCAAGGACCCCACGCACCCCGGATTACTCTCTTCCACCTTCTTCCGTCAAGAAAAGATACAAAAGTCTGAGATCACGTATCAACCAACACAAGAACAGCTCCTTCCCTGCTGCCATCAGACATTTGAACAGACCTACCATATATTAAGCTGATCTTTCTCTACACCCTATCTGTAACTGCAACACTATATTCTGCACCCTCTCCTTTCCTTCTACCCTATGTACTCTATGAACGCCATATTTTGTCTGTATTGCGCGCAGAAAACAATATTTTTCACTGTATCTGAAATCATAGAGTCATAGAGGTTCACAGGCCCTTTGGCCCAACTTGTCCATGCCATCCCATTTTTACCACTAAGCTCGTCCCAATTGGCTGCATTTGGCCCATATCCCTCTCTCCCCATCTTACCCATGTAACTGTCTAAATGCTTTTTAAAAGATAAAATTGCACCCACCTCTACTACTACACCTGACAATAATAAATCAAATCCAATTAAATCTTGAGTGCTGTTATTTTCTTCATGCTATTATTCATTTTCCTCTGTCCTTGTCTCTGAATCAAAATTGGTTTGCTTGGGGTAGCAGACCTCTTCCTCTACTGTAGCCACTGATACAGCAGGTGGAATTTAATTTGAGGAAAGGATGTCCCAACGACAGAACAGGAAGTAGGGGGATGACATCACTGACCCAGAGGATGCACCATCACCCACTCCTTCAATAAACTCCACCAATGCAGCCAAAGCCACAAGGGCCGCAGAGAATTGGTATTTAGATTTGGGAATGCAGTCTGGTGAGCACTTTGTGCACCCATCCCAGGTACTGGGGGAAACTCTGAAGGCTGACGCCTCTGACAGTCTGACAGGAATCAGGCCCTCACTGAGCTGATGAGAGACCTCGAGTCACAACAACAAGAAGCCTGCTGGAGATGCAGCAAAAAGATGATGAACATAAGGAGGAGTTGCCAGAAATCGCATTTACAGCTTCGGATAGAGGATGGAGGAGTCCATGAAAACCATGATTCTTGCCATGTCTCAGGCATGTGAAGGAATGGCTTCCTCCATGGAGTACTTGGCGACTGCTATGGAGAGCCAGGTCCAACATCTGACCTTTATGTGTTCTGACCCACATTGCACCACATTGCTATGGGCTCAGTGGAAGAATGGCCAGGTCAGGAGGAAGAGGGGGGAGGGTGCACGAGGCACCATGACCTCCCTTCAGTTGCCCTTTCTCCTCAGGGAGATTTGGAGGTGCCATCACAAACTGAGAGGGAGAAGGAGCGTGCACCTGCCACCCCAGGTCTTTGACTCAGGACAGCCCAGGGTGAGCAGCCTGTTCTCATTCCCTCTGTCAATTAGCTCCAGTAGGCAAGGCTGTGGAAGACACTCATTCACAAGACCCCAGTAGGTCAGAGCTCTCAAGGCCTTGGACTTCCAGTGGACTGCAGCCATGGTCATCAAAAGCAACAGTGCAGCGCACTGAGGAGAGTGCCTCCACCTATACTGCCACTGTTGGGGTTAAGAGAAAAACTTAAGACTTTATGTGAGTACAATTTGTTACATGGAAATATTGCACATTATAGTTCTTTCAATTTATTCATGTGTGCATCATTATCATTTATTAGGATTGGCTTAGTCAGGCAGCTAAATCTTTTGGTACACCTCATTGTTGGCCTACTCTTCCTAATGCTGTCGATCCCAACATACTCACATTAACTGAATCTTCCCTTCCCTCTCCAATATCCTTTGCAGCTGGTTCCAGATGTCTGTGCCCTGGCGCACATCGTCCATATGTCCTCTGACATTTGAACCTGTTTACAAAGGAAGCTCACTGCCCCCGAATTATTAAGGCATTTTTTTGTTGACACCTCAGAACTCCTACCCGGTTAGAAACCCGACAGTGCAGAAGGAGGCCATTTGCCCCATCGAGCCTGCACTGACAACAATCCCCCCCAGGCCCGATTCCCATAACCCCATGCATTTACCCTAGCTTGCCCCCCTGACACTAAGGGGCAATTTAGCATGGCCAATCCACCTAACTTACACATCTTTAGAGTGTGGGAGGAAACTGGTGCACCCGGAGAAACTCACACAGACACAGGGAGAATGTGCAAACTCCACACAGTCACCCGAGGCCGGAATTGAACCCGGGTCCCTGGCGCTGTGAGGCAGCAGTGCTAACCATTGTGCCACCGTGCTGCCTCTACAAATAAAGAACATAACATTGTGCCAGTTGTTCTTTTTAATTATTTCATGGGATGTGAGTGCAATATTTGTTGTTCATCCCTGAACACCCTTGAACTGAGTGGCTTTCTGTCCATTTCAGAGAACAGGTAAGACCATGGGTCTCGAGTCACATGTCAGCCAGACATGGTAAGGAGGGCAGATTTCCTTCCCGAACGGACAGATGGATTTTCACAATGATAGTTGTCATGGTCACCATTTATATTCCAGATGGGATTTGAACCCATGTTCTCAGGGCATTAGCCTGGGCCGCTGGATTACTAGTCCAGCGACAATACCAGCACACTCCCAACTCCCCCTTGGTTCTGTCTTCCCAAGTTGTTTATATCATGAATGGATTGGAAGAATTGACCTGTGCCTGAGGTAAATTTTACTGTTCTCCTGACCAGTAACCTCTCCACAATAAACAACACTTCACTGACAGTGAAACAAACTTTTTGTACAGTTTGTAATCCATTGCACAGGATTGGTGGCCAATTTGTTCTGGGTAGAAACTAAGGGATTTATTCCTCTCTTGTTAAGGTTGTAAACTATCAATTTGGTTCGACATGACTTGATCAATACACTTTCAAATGTGTTATGCAGGGGAAATAATGGTGTTGTCACATGCTTGTAAGTCGAATACCTTCTACAAGCAAGTTTTCAGTTAAAATCCCGAATGGTAGCCATCGAAGAGGTGATTTTGACTTCAACTAGGGAACAGGCAATCGCAGGTAAAGCATGCTTTCTATCTCCTTGTTGTTGCAGGTGCAAACACTCTAGTTCCTCCTGATGCCATCAAGTATTAAAAAAGGCCTAATTTGTGAGCAGCCTTCATCAGTTTATTTGCGATAGCTAATTAGGCTGCTTACTGTCACATATAAGTGGGCAGAGTATAAAGGGACATACTTTGCCTATTTGTAGCTGAAGATTCCAATTGGAATTACATGAATGTCGCAGGACCACTATTTATGTGTTACAAGTTCCATCCAGTCTTAACCAAGTATCTCTGCCAGCTCAGTACCTTACCCAAGACGGCAGCAGCAAAAGTCTCAGCATAAACAGGGCAGTAGGTGACTTGGCACCATTTCTGGGCAGTTGATGCTGTATTTATGAGGACATTTTTCTTTACATAGCAAGTGGATTAGGATCTGGAATGTACCGCCCGAGAGTGTGGTGGAGACAAATTGGGTGGAAGTCTTCAGGGGCAATTTAGTAATTACCTGAAGGGAAAATATTTGCAGGGCTACGGGGTCGGTCCAGTGAGCAATTGCTCTTGTGGAGGGCTGGCACAAACCAATGGGCAGTATGGTTTCCTTCAGTGCTGTGTTTAGAGGAAGATCACAGTAAGAACTGCGATAAACTTAGATAATTATATATCTCATATAGTCCAGGTGATGTTGGGACATGCTTGTGATGGAGAGGGGTTCTGGACAGGACTGAATAGTGAAAATTCAAGAATGGATGGAAGTTTCCTTTGGGAATGCAGGGGCCTTTTTTCAAAACATTCCTTTCAGAAATTCAATGGGATGTGTGGTTAATGGATATTACATAGTCCATGGAAATCATCATAGAAATCATAGAAACCCTACAATACAGAAAGAGGCCATTCGGCCCATCGCGTCTGCACCGACCACAATCCCACCCAGGCCCTACTCCCATATCCCTACATATTTACCGACTAATCCCTCTAACCTATGCATCTCAGGACACTAAGGGCAATTTTTAGCATGGCCAATCAACCTAACCCGTACATCTTTGGACTGTGGGAGGAAACCGGAGCACCCGGAGGAAACCCACGCAGACACGAGGAGAATGTGCAAACTCCACACAGACAGTGACCCAAGCTGGGAATCGAACCCAGGTCCCTGGAGCTGTGAAGCAGTGCTAACCACTGTGCTACCATGCCAAGGGGATGAATTTTGCTATTAAAACCTCCAATACACTTACTTTTCCATGCCATGACCGAAATGCAACTCAAAAGTCGTTGTTATAATCTGTTACCATCACCCTCAGATAAGCTGCATAAAGATTGCTTAAGTTGAGGGAGTTACCTTTTGGGCCAGGAAATTAGTGTAAATGAGAATTATTAGAATTTACACATTATGTACAAGAATGATGTTATGGAATTTCATCTTTATCAATTAAAGTTGACATTGAATTGTGATGAAGTACAGAAATTGCCCTCTGAATCCCGAATTATCAACATCCGTAGGATTACCATTGAGCAGAAATGGAACTGGACCATATAAACACTGTGGCTACAAGAGCTACAAGTTCATCCGTTGTTGTGGCGTCTGCATGGTTTCCCCAATGTACCATGCCTCGGGACATCCTTTCCTGCAGCGTGTCAGGTGGACAACGTTGACCGGGTTGCAGGAGTGGGTACCGTGTGCCTGGTGGATGGTGTTCTCAAGTGGGATGGTGGCATCCATGTCAATGATCCGTTTTTTTGAGAGCAGATATCCACTCCATCTGACGAAGGAGCAGTGCTCCGAAAGCTAATGGCATTTGCTACCAAATAAACCTGTTAGACTTTAACCTGGTGTTGTTAAAACTCTTGCTACAAGAGCAGGTCAGATGTTGGGAATTCTGTGGCGAGTGACTCACCTCTGGCTCCCCAAATCCTGTCCATCATCCACAAGGCACAGGTCAAGAGTGCGATGGAATACCCCCGACTTGGCTAGATGAGTGCAGCTCCAACAACATTCAAGAAGTTCCACGCCATTTGAGTCAAAACAGCCACTTAATTAGAACGCCATCCACCACCTCCATTCACTCCCTCCATCATTGGTGCGCAGTGGCAGCAGTGTGTACCATCCACAAGATACCCAGCAGTAACCCACCAAGCCTCCTCAGACAGCACCTTCCAAGCTCATGACCTCTACCACCACGAAGGATAAAGGGAGCAGGTGCACGTGAACACCACCATCTTCAAGTTCCCCTCCATGTCACTCCCCATCCTGACTTGGAAATATATCACCGTTCCTTCATTGTCGCTGGATCAAAATCTTGGAACTCCCTCCCAAACAGTGTACCTACACCACATGGCCTGCAGAAGTTCAAGAAAGTTAATTCACCATCACCTTCACAAGGCAATTAGGGATGGGCAATAAATGATGGCCTAGTGATGTCCTCATTCCATGAACAACTAAAAAATAATTCCTAACTGTGTTCAAGCAGAGCCAATTTGCATAGAAACAGCTCCGATCAGAACACATAATTTCCACTCCTCTAATTTACAGTTATTTTGGAAACAGTTGAATCTGGAACCTTTCATTAGCAGTACGTCTGTGACCTGGGTGCAGTTGACATTGTGAACTACAGGCTGCGAGTGTAATCACTCCCCGGTGCCTGGAAGCAGTAAATGGGCATAGAAATTCATGGTTACTGTTATCTCCATAAGTATAGATAATGTAGTGGCTGTCAAAGAAGGTGATTCCAAGTCAGGATTTAACAGGTCATATATATCAATGTGAATGGCTCTCTTGAGGTAAAAGCAATGTAGACAATGCTACTCTATCAATGGCAAATAGTTGCTCCTTAGCCCATAAATTAGCTAAACAGGATAATTCCTCCCTGAGAGTCTCCTTCCTTTGTTGGCTTTGTTGCTGTAATTTTCTATGACCAAAATAAAATCCTCGCTCGCAGGAGATATTTCCGCTTGTCAAAAACCAAGCTGAATGTGCTGAAGTATTCAAGCTTACGACAAATATCCCGTACACAATGTGTTTGATACTACTCAACCCAGATTCTCTCATTTTGTTCCTCTCCCTCCTTAATAATCCCTTTAATTGGTGCTTTACTCATCGTGCTATATTCATTGCAGAAAGTAAAAACCGGTAGTAACCAAACCAATAGAGTGTTCAGTGCCAAAATAAGACAATTAAAGGGGAACATTGTCGCAAATCTCAATTTTTTATTTTACGACACATTATGGGTGGGATTTTATGGCCTAGCTCATCTCGAAACTGTAAAATCCTGCCCGAGGTCAATGGACCATCCCACGGTCCGCCCCTCGCCTGTTCCAATTCCTGTGGCAGGCGGGGTGGTAGAATTCCGGCCATTAATTCTATTTTGGAAAAATAAACTCAGGCCATATCCTCCCTGTTTGCTGGAATATATAAAAACAATCTGGGCGCACAAGACGTGTTTATCTTGCGACACATTTCTTCCTGTAGCACTTTTCTATCGCACTCTGTAGATAACACACTTGTTAGAAAATAGCTCTTCATCCAACTTTCAGTAAGAAATGCAATAGCAGATCCCCTTGTAATATATTCATCTGTATAGTACAGACATGGGCGGCACGGTGGCACAGTGGTTAGCACTGCTGCCTCACAGTGCCAGGGACCCGGGTTTAATTCCCGGCTTGGGTCACCGTCTGTGCGGAGTCTACACATTCTCCCTGTGTCTGCATGGGTTCTCTCCAGGTGCTCCGGTTTCCTTTCACAGTCTGAAAGACGTGCTGGTTCGGTACATTGGCCATGCTGAATTCTCCCTCAGTGTACCCGAACAGGTGCCGGAGTGTGGCAACTAAGGGATTTTCACAGTAACTTCATTGCAGTGTTAACGTAAGCTTACTTGTGACATTAATATATAAATTTAACTTCCTATAAATGCTGCAGTTACTTTCTGGGACACAGCCTTCTTTCACCATATTTCAGTCATTCATCCCTTTATTAGAGTCAGAGGCATTGATTAAATCCTCCTGGGTGAACATTTAGGTCAGGTGACGCAGTGGCTTTAGTCTATTTATTTTTGATTGGTTGCAATTGAGAATGTGATCAATTCCAGGCCTGGTTCTCCATTCATCTTCCCAACAACTCCATTTTCAAGTTTGCTGATGACACCACAATAGTGGGTCAAACAATGATGAGACAGAGTACAGAAATGAGGTAGAGAATCTGGTGAACTGGTGCGGCGACAATAATCTCTCCCTCAATGTCAACAAAGCGAAAGAGATAGTCATCGACTTCAGGAAGCATAGAGGAGAACATGCCCCTGTCTACATCAACAGGGACGAGGTAGAAAGGGTCGAGAGCTTCAAGTTTATAGGTGTCCAGCTCACTAACAACCTGTCCTGGTCCCACCCATGCTGACGCTATAGTCAAGACAGCCCACCAATGCCTCTACTTTCTCAGAAGACTAAGGAAATTTGGCATGTCAGCTACGACTCTCACCAACTTTTACAGATGCACAATAGAAAGCATTCTTTCTGGTTGTATCACAGCTTGGTATGGCTCCTGCTCTGCCCAAGACCGCAAGAAACTACAAAATGTCATGAATGTAGCCAATCCATCACAAACAAACAAGCCTCCCATCCATTGACTCTGTCTACACTTCCCGCTGCCTTGGCAAAGCAGCCAGCATAATTAAGGACCCCACACACCCTGGACATTCTCTCTTCCACCTTCTTCCATCGGGAAAAAGAAACAAAAGTCTGAGGTCACATACCAACTAACACAAGAACAGCTTCTTCCCTGCTGCCACCAGACTTTTGAATGAACCTACCCTGCATTAAGTTTCTTTCTCTACACTGTATAACTGTAACACTACATTCTGCACTCTTTCGTTTCCTTCTCTATGAACGGTATGTTTTGTCTGTATAGCGCGCAAGAAACAATACTTTTCACTGTATGCTAATACATGTGACAATAATAAATCAAATCAAAATAAATCAAAGGGAGGCGATGGCCTAGTGGTATTATCGCCAGACTATTCATCCAAAACTCAGCTAATGTTCCAGGTTCGAATCCCGCCACAGATGGTGGAATTTGAATTCATTAAAAAATATCTGGAATTAAAAATCCACTGATAACCATGAAACCATTGTCGATTCTTAGAAAATCCCATCTGATTCACTAATGTCCTTCAGGGAAGGAAATCTGCCTTCCTTACCTGGTCTGGCCTACATGTGACTCCAGAGCCACAGCAATGTATTTGACTCTCAACTGGCCTCTGAAATAGCCTAGCAAGCCACTCAGTTCAAGGGCAACTAGAGATGGGCAAGAAATGCTGGCCAGCCAGCAATACCCATGTCCCACAAATGAACAACAAAAAACGCATCAGGTCCTCCTCTGGTGTGGTCTCTGCTGCTATCTATTCAAGCCATTGGATGGTATTTTATGCTCTCCCTCAGGGGGAGTTTGGTGGTGGAGAGCGTTTAATTGGCATGTGCACACCTTACCATCTCCCTGTCTTCACCTGATTAACTCCATGGTGGGAAGACTCATGGGTGGCCAAACCACCTTGCTGCCAATTGAGGCCCGAAAGGGGCATCTACTGTTAAATTAAGGACCTCTTCCCTTGTTAACCTAACAGTGGACATGCCTGGCTCTATGCAGGGATCACGACATGCAAATCTGTGGAGATTGCTTGTGGTCTCCCCGGGGTGGAGTGTCATTTGTTCAAAGGCAGTTCAGTATCTGATCGAGGGACCCAGCATGGGGAAGGGGGGTCCCGGTGAGAGCCACACCCGTGCTCCCTAACTGCCAATCCCCCTCTGCCCCCTTCCCCTGCAACCCCCTCTTCCCTTCACTTACCTCTGGCCTGGGTTGACTTGTGAACTTTGACCTCTGGTAGCTGGTCCTTCCAGCAGCAGCCACCACCTGCCCGGTGGCACTGATGAGCAAAAGAACCACCAGCCTTTGATTGGCCAACAATTCTCAGTGGAGTGGGGGGGGGACATCTCACCCTGGGGTCCTGATTCCGAGGAGGCATGCCAATGGCCTGTTCGTTGCTTGATTGGTTTGTAATTCAGTGGTCCTTCACCAAAGGAGGCAACGTGGGTTTCTCGCCAACTCTCCAGCTAGCAGACAAAACCCCTGCTGCCTACATAAAACCCCCCACATTGTCTATCCTTCCTCCTGCACGGTGCGTCTTCTCTTGTAGGGTAGGATATCATTAAGTCGGTCTTAATGAAGTTTTCTTAGTGTTAAATAGTTTAACTGTGTATATTTATTAACTACCAGAAGTATGTGCATAGAAACAGTAAAAGATTGAAGCTGTGCACACAGCTTACTCCAACACAAGAATGACCCCTAGGTGTGAGTCATGTGCTTCATTACATGGGCGGTACCTTACTTAGCTTTGTTTACCCAGTGTATTTGCATTGTAATTACTACCCCATCTCCCCCCTTCAAGTCTCTGAATTCATAGGTTCAGGTAATCTGGAGGCCTGACAACCCTTCCTTATCTCATTCGTACGACTGTCGGAGGAGTTGTAGGCTCCGTCATTGCAGATAAACTTTGCTGATTTGAAGGCTGTTTGGGCATCTGGCTATCTTCCTCAATGTTTCTCCACAGGGAACAGGCAGTGTAGGGATAAGGAGGAGACTCCTCCTGTTTCTCCTGCCTCTACCCTCTATGGTGCCAACCAGGTAGGACCGAGGTTGTCCATCGTCCTTCCTATTGATAGTAACCTCCCTCTCTCAAGATCTTTAATCTAGACCTTGTCATCCTTTCATAGTTGTGGCAAATAGAATCAGAGGATCAGAGAATCCCTACAGTGCAGAAAGAGGCCATTTGGCCCATTGAACCTGCATCGACAACAATCCCATCCAGGACCTATCTCTGTAACCCCACATATTTACTCTGCTAATCTCCCTGATACTAAGGGACAATTTAGCAAGGCCAATCAACCTAACCCACACATCTTTGGAGTGTGGGAGGAAACCGGAGCACCTGTAGGACACGGGGAGAACATGCAAATTCCACACAGACAGTCACCTGAAACTGGAATTGAACCCTGGTCCCTGGCATTGTGAGACGAAACACCACCTCCATGCCACCCAGTCTCTGGTGTAGTATCTCTTATTGTAGGCCGAAGCCAGTTTTTGCCTGTAGGACTGCTCTCTTCCTTGGATGTCCTGGTAACCCATGGTTACCAACCCTGGTCTGAGTTTTTTCAGCAGGGTTGGGTGTTGTGTGCAGAGCTTCCTCATTAGGAGTTCGGATGGGGCCAGGTCACATTGTAACCTGTAGATTAGCAGTTCTGTGGGAAAGTTTTCATTCTTTTGTAAGAGGTCTCTGTTGTGGTCATCATTGTTGGCAGTAATGGCATATGTGGGCAGACTCCTCCTCACACACTTGTTCCTGGTAAATCTGTTAGAGTTTACATGTCATCACTGGCAGCTTTTTTTTATTCATTCATGTGGCTGCCCAGCATTTATTGCCCATCCCCAGTTTCCCTTGAGAAGGTGGTGGCGAGCTGCTTTCTTGAATCGCTGCAGTCCACGTGCTGTGGGGTGACCCACAATGCCATTAGGGAGGAAATTCCAGGATTTTGACCCAGTGACTGTGAAGGAACGGCGCTATATTTCCAAGTCAGGATGGTGAGTGGCTTGCAGGGGAATTTGCAGGTAGTGGTCTTCCCATTTATTTGCTGCCCTTGTCCTTCTAGATGGAAGTGGAGTTGGGTTTGGAAGGTACTTTCTAGTCTATACTGCTGCTATTGAGCGTCGGTGATGGAGGGATTGAATGTTTGTAGATATGGTGTCAATCAAGCGGGCTGCTTTGTCCTGAATGGTGTCAAGCTTCTTGAGTGTTGTTGGAGCTGCACCCATCCAGGCAAGTGGAGAGTATTCCATCACACTCCTGACTTGTGCCTTGTAGATGGTGGATAGGATCTGGGGAGTCAGGAGGTGTGTTACTCGCCGCAGTATTCCTAGCCTCTGACCTTCTCTTGTAGCCACTGTGTTTATGTGATGAGTCCAGTTGAGTTTCTGGTCAATGGTAACCCCAAGGACATTGACAGTGGGGGATTCAGTGATGGTAACACCATTGAATGTCAAGGGGCAGTGGTTAGAGTGTCTCTTATTGATGATGGTTGTTGCCTGGCATTTGTGTGGCGCGAATGTTATTTGCCACTTGTCAGCCCAAGCCTGGATATTGTCCAGATCTTGTTGCATTTGAACATGGACTGCTTCAGTATCTGAGGAGTCGTGGATGGTGCTGAACATTGTGCAATCATCAGCGAACATCCCCACTTCTGAAATTGTGACAGAGGGAAGGTTATTGATGAAGCAGCTGAAGATTGTTGGGCCGAGGACACTACCCTGAGGGACCCCTACAGAGATGTTCCGGGACTGAGATGACTGATCCTCCACAACCACAACCATCTTCCTATGTACCAGGTATGAATCCAACCAGCGGAGAGTTTGCCCCCTGATACCCATTGATTCCAGTTTCACTAAGACTCCTTGATGCCACACTTGGTCGAATGCGGCCTAGATGTCAAGGGCTGTCACTCTCACCTCACCTCTGAAATTCAGTTCTTTTGTGCATGTTTGAACCAAGGCTGTAATGAGGTCAGGAGCTGGCTGACCCCTGGTGAAACTCAAACTGGGTGTCACTGAGCAGGTTATTGCAGAGCAGGTGCTGCTTGATAGCACTGTTGGTGACCCCTTCCATCACTTTAGTGATGATCGAGAGTAGACTGATTGGGCGGTAATTGGCTGGGTTGGATTTGTCCTGCTTTTTGTGTACAGGACATACCAGGGCATTTTTCCACATTGTTGGGTAGATGCCAGTGTTGTAACTGTACTGGAAGAACTTGGCTAGGGCAGCGGCAAGTTCTGGAGCACAAGTCTTCAGTACTATTGCCGGAATGTTATCAGGGCCCATTGCCTTTGCAGTATCCATTGCCTCCAACCGTTTCTTGATATCATGTGGGGTGAATCGAATTGGCTGGAGACTGGCATCTGAGATGCTGGGGACCACTGGAGGAGACCGAGAAGATCATCCACTCAGCACTTCTGGCTGAAGAATGTCTAGGCCTTGCTGCATTTGGATGGATCATCCTGTCTCCTTATCAGGCTGTCTCCTTATCAATTGGGAGCATACTTCGAGCCATTCACTGAGATTGATGTCCTGTTTTGTTGGAAAGCCCTAGGACGTGTGTCTGCCATTGTTCGTGCATTTTTACCTCGGATATGTATTGTCTCATGGATGAACATCATGCAGTGTAGGCAGAACCATTGGATTCTGGGAGGCATCTTTCCCAGCTCCTTCACATCCAGTAATGAGACTAGTCTCTTATGGTCTGTTTTGATTGTGACCTCGAGGCTGATGATACAGTCTAAAACTGCTTGATTATCCCTGTGACTACGAGGATTTCCTTTTTGATGATGGTGTATCTCATCTCTATGTCCAACAGCCATCTGAAAGCATTGTGAACTGGTTGGCAACTTCCTTCCAATTCTTAATGGAATAAGACCACTCCAAGGTCTCTTGATAAAGCATCCATTGCAATGCGATGTGTCGCAATGGACCAGAATGTACGTGGAGATCATCTTGATGTGAGTGAATGTTTGCTCTTGACGTGAGTACCAGCACCTTGCCTGGTCCTCCTGCTGCAGATGCTTTAAAGATTCGGTGACCTGTGCCAGGTATTTGCCCACGAAGTGCTGGGTGCTGTTGAGAACTCGCTAACAGCTTTAGTTTTCTGTGGGTCTGCCTTTATTACTGACAATACATCCCAGGATCCAAATTGGTGTTTCGGAGAATTCACCTTTCTCATCCAGCATCAGTCCTGTTTCCTGCATGTGCTCTAAGTCTGCTTTGAGTCTCCTGTAATGTTTCTCCACTGTTGGAGCACAAACTCATAGATCATCCATGCGGCAAATGACCCCAGGTAGACCCTGCAAACTGGTTGACATGACACTTTGAAATATTGCTGGCGGTGAGGTGATTCCAGGCAGGAGGTTAAAGCAAAATCTGCCAAAGAGAGAAATGAATGTGGCCAACAGCCTGCACTCTTCATTAAGGGGAAATTGCCAAAAGCCACTGTTGACATCCAGTTTTAAAAACACGTGTTCTTCAAGAGTTTATCATAGAATCCCTATAGTGCAAATGGAGGCCGTTCAGCCCAGCAAGTCTGCACCGATTCTCTGACAGGCCTACTCCCCCCCCCCCCCCCCCTCCTATCTACTTAACCCCATGCTTTTGCCTCGCTAATCCCCCTAACCTACACATCTTTGGCCACTAAGGGGCAATTTAGCATGGCTATTCTGCTGAACCTACACATCTTGGGACACTAAGGGGCAATGTAGCGTGGCCAATCCACTTAAACAATACATCTTTGGACAGTGGAAGAAAATTGGAGGAACCCAGGCAGACACGGGGAGAATGTGTAGACTCCACACAGACAGTGACCCAAGACTTGAATCGAGCATGGGTCTCTGGTGCTGTGAGGCAGCAGTGCTAAACACTGCGCTCCTCAAAACAAATGTCAATGTTTCTGCCCGGTTTAGTCAGTCTTTCATCCACTGAGGACATGTACTTCTCTGGTAACGGCTTTATTCAGCAGTGTCAGGTTGATGCAAATATGGACGCACCCATTCAGTTTTGAGACTGAGAATATTCCAGAACACCATGTGGTTGGTTGTGTTGCTAGGGAGATGACTCTCATGTTTGGCACCTCATTCAGCTGCTGCTGCACTTGTTTCCTCAGTGGGGGATCTTTCATGGTGTGAAACAGGTACACAGGTTTCATATCCTCCCTCAGTGTGATCTTCTGGGAGTTTTTGAGTTGTCCCAGGGAACTCGCTTTTAAAGCTGCGGCCAGGTCCTTGCTGGTTGACCTCATCAATTTTTCTGTCGCAGTTTAGGTTTGACACAGGCTTTGCCTGTGAACTGTCCTCGTGGTGGGTCATGAGCAGGGCCTTTCACATTTTTTTTACCTCAGTGTCACCCACAGGGTGTCTGTCACCAGGAACTTTACACCTTCTGCTCGGTATAGGGGTGTCATGAGTGGCATCAGATGTTGTGTCACCTGCCACAATTCTCTGCTTACAGAACTCTAACACTGACTCCCACGTTCAATTTAAAGTTTGTGGCCATTAAATTAAATTCCCACATTCTCATGAATCTTCTTTGGGTCTTCTGTGTGTTTAGATGTTTTGGCCTTGTGCAGTTTGCCCGTGTCCAATTCTATGACATTAAGAGCATTGGACTGAAATTTCAGGACAATGATCTTGCCTGTGGAGGTGCTTTAGTCCACAGCACCAGCATAGTCACTCTACTGGTTGGCAAAGCTTCCCTTGACCTGGAGTGCCCCTGTTTCTGTACTGTTGAACATGGATTCCAGGGTTTGTTTTGTTTATTTACTTCCCTTAAAATGGGCCTGTGCTGCACATGGAGTCCAGACTGCCTAACAATCTGGATAGCTTTCTCGAGGGTTAGATCTTCCTGTGATTATAGCATGGCTGAGAGTACATCATCCACTACTCCCACAACTACTCTATCTCTGATTAGTCCAGGTTTTAGGTTTCCATATTCACAGCCTTCAGCCATCTTGTACAGATCATGAATGAATGAGTCAATAGGTTTTCCTGCCTGCTAAACACACTTGCTTATTTTCACCCTTTTGAGGATTTCGTTCCTTCTTAGGTTAAAATAAACATCAAATGATTTTAGTACAGCTTCAAATTTAGCAGCGCATTCCTTAATTCCTTGTCTTGCAATAATGTCACCTACTATTGGGCCTACCAGGTAAAGCAGCATGCTAACTTGTTGAAATTCTGCAATCATGTATCTAAGGAATCTTTTTCACCAAAGTTACCAACTATGTGATTAACCTGAGTCGTGTATGAGCACAAATTGGCCTGAAAGAGTGGATTTCTGTTCCATGGGTTAAAAAATGTTAAAGTGCACTTTCAGCTTTAAGAGATTGTTGAAATTCAAGATGGTGCCACCATTCATTTGAAGATAAAGGGTTTACCCACACTTGCCTGTTTTGGCAGGTTCCCACTGCAGTGGCACTCGTGCTCAGCCTTGAAAAACTTTTAAACAATAGCTGTTTGGATTGACTAGTTGCAGACTTCTCCATTTCAGTGCTATGTTGTAGGATCATGAAAGCATTGAATCCTGGTCTTTGCTGGTCTTTAAAGTTGATTCCTTAGTTGTGATTCTTCTGAATTAATTACTTTTTTCTTTTCACAGTGAACACTGCTGTTCAGGAATCATCTTGGGTTCTGATTTTTCTGACAGTTTTTAAACAGCAATTTCCGACCATTGAACTATGTGGGTGGCACGGTGGTACAGTGGTTAGCACTGCTGCCTCACAGCACCAAGGACTTGGGTTTGATTCCTGGCTTGGGTGACTATCTGTGTGGTGTCTGCATGTTCTCTCCGTGTCTGTGTGCGTTTCCTCCCACAGTCTGAAAGACACGCTGGTTAGACGCATTGGCCATGCTAAATTTTCCCTCAGTATACCCGAACAGGCACTGGAGTATGGCGACTAGGAGATTTTCACAGTAACTTCATTGCAGTGTTAATGTAAGCCTATTTGTGACACTAATAGATACATTTAAACTTATCTAAAAGTTTCTCAGGACTTCCTGTATCCTGGAATTAGAAGTTTTAGCTCGCCTCTGCTAAGTCTGCTGACTTGGCACCCTGGGAATGGAAGCTGGACTTCCAAGTGATCCTATGGAGTCTTCTGCTACAGTGAGAAATTTATAATTTCTGTCTTCAGCTTCCAAGCCTTTCTTTGGAACTTTTCCCTGGTGACAGTCCTCTGTGCATATGCTTCTCAAGCTTTTTTTCAGGTCTGAATGCTTCATCAAATTTTCCTTTGGTCATGCAAGATTTTAGTTTGTCTCCACATTTGTTGCGAGGGTTTGGGTTTTTCCATTCACTACCATCATATTGTAGGGAATTGGATAACATTCGGTCAGTCTTAATTTAGTCTTCGTAGTCTTTAGTCAGGTAACTGTCTGTATTTATTAACTACAAGAACATTCATATATACAGGAAAGAGTTCAAGCTAATGGCTGTCTCCATGCTAGTTTGTGCACACGGCTCTATCCAACACTAGACTGACCCCTAAATGTGGGTCATGTATTTTCTTAACTGTGGGTAGTACTCAATCCCACGTTAACCCTTTATGTAACATACCTTTATACCACCATCTCCTCTTCCACATTTTTGCCTCTGCATTTGCATGCCCCAATTCCAGGGTTTTAACATTGAGGCTGAAAAGAAGATTAAAATTGTGCAAAAACACTTTGGGCGATGAAAGACATAGCAAGGATTTGGGTCGTATAAGAGGCAACTAAGCAAACTAAAGAGTGGATCAGAAAAAAAGTGTAACAAATGAGAGTTATAAGCATCTCCTAACTGTGTTCATACTGGAAAGAAGGTCAAAGGACACGCAGAGCTGTTGAAACATAAATTGGGTTAAATTATTACAGATAGGAGGAGAGAAGCTGAAACCCTTTTCGAAATGAGATGTTGCAAGGGAATGAATAAAGGTGTCAAAATCATTCAGGAGGCTTAACAAGGCATAGAGAGAAATGATAGTCAAATCCTTGTATTTATAACATATAAGAATGCTATTAAATAGGGTGTCTTTAGAAGTATCGTAACATTTTCCATTGACATAGACTCTTTTATAGAAAGGAAACAAAATTCAGCGATTTAAACTCGTGATCTAAATAGGCTGAACGACACCAGGTGGATTTTTATGTGCATAAATATAAGATTCTGTCAAGAGAAATGGGTTTACTGAGCAATAAGGGCAGAAATTCAACTTCCTCATTCACCATGGAATTATTTCCTGCCATTCCCTGAAATTAAATCACAGGATGGCAGTTGCAGTAACGGAATGTCACCCCCATAGAACTTTACCCAGTGAAGGGGAAGACCATTCTACCCATCTTGTCCATGACAGCTATTTGAAAGGCTGCTTCTTCATAACCTTTCATATTTATTTATTAGTCACAAGTAGGCTTACATTAATATTGCATTGAAGTCACTATGAAAATCCCCTAGTTGCCACACCCAATCCCTAGTTGCCACACCCTGGCGCCTGTTCGGGAGATGACACTGAGGGAGAATTTAGCATGGCCAATGCACCTAACCAGCACATATTTCAGACTGTGGGAGGAAATCAGAGCACCTGGAGGAAACCTAAGCAGACACGCACAGACTCCACACAGACAGCGACCCAAGTGGGGAATTGAACCTGGGTCCCTGGCACGGTGAGGCAGCAGTGCTAATCACTGTGCCACCGTGCCATTCTCTACTGAAGTACAATATTAAACAACAAGCTTTGAGAAGAATTTGGCTGATCTCCTGTGGTTTATGCAGGAACATGCTTAAGTTTTTTTTTGGTTCCCAGTCTCTTTTCCAACTTTCTCCTGTACTTTTTTACTACTACTTAGACACATGCATTATACTATATTATTATAATACAATATGATTTTTAAAAACTTCCACTTTAAGAACTAAGCTGAATCTTTGTAAATAACTTTTAATTGATGAAGCAATTCTTTTCTTCCAATTTCTTCCCAATATTGGAGCCTAGTTAATGTACATCTTTTTGGGATTTTAGCTGTTTTTCCCCTTATTGTAGCATTTATTAATTACATTTTTTAAAATTATCAATTTATTGCTTTGACTTTTTCTTCGCTCAGCAAGTTGGTTATGATTTCTTCACACCTGAACTTTTTATTTGAAATTCATGTTTAATGCGCTAAACCAGATCTCAGGCAGCTGTTGCTGGTTACCTTACTGAGGGGGAATGACATGCTCACAAGTGGTCTGATTGCTTTTTTGGGGGCTGCCAACAGGGCTTATTTTTACTCCAGTAGAAATGGGAAGTGTTGGAAATGTTCAGCACCTCTGGTGATAACAGTGCAGTGACCCTTTGTCGGAACCTGTGCAGATTGTGGACCTGAAGCATTGGCTCTGTTTCTCTCTCCATGGATGCTTCCTGGCTTGCTGAGTATTTCTAGAATGTTCTGTTTAATTTCAGAGTTCCAGCATCTGCAGTACTGTTCTCCTATCATATGCTTCATGCTCGGTATTTATGTGGTTAATTTTAATTTAAAATGAGAAAATATTTAACACTCAGTGCAAAGTGAATTTTTTTCCGTGCAAGAACACTTGGGTGGATAGACATGATGTGGAGGTGCTGGCGTTGGACTGGGGTGGGCACAGTAAGTAGTCTCACAACACCGGGCTAAAGTCCAACAGGTTTATTTGGCAGCACGAGCTTTCGGAGCGCTACTCCTTCATCAGGTGAGTCGACCCACCTGATGAAGGAACACCGCTCCGAAAGCTCGTGCTACCAAATAAACCTGTTGGACTTTAACCTGGAGTTGTGAGACTTCTTATTGTGTGGATAGAACTATTACATTACTTCAGGTGGATTGGTTAGTGCTAATTTACTGGAAGGTTTTACCACTATAAACTTGGAAGTGAAACCAGGAGTTAGATGTCAATTGAGTGTCATTGTAAATTCAAGATATTCTCATTTGTACATGGAATTATTGTTTGTAGTGCTTGTGAGGCTCAAGTCAGTTGGATGTTTCTGTCCAGGTATTGCATAGGGCCAGATTCAAAGAAATGGAGATGATTACATAACATGAATGATCAGCTTGTGTGTAAATTATCTGACAAAGCTGTGGTTATAAATTATACTATTAAATCTCTTAGAATTGGGGCACCTCCTCAAGAACTACTCCCCAGCCAGGGATTAGAAGACACAGATCTTTATTCAGTCTACTCACTCCACACTCCAAATGTTAATTGCCCACGGCATGGTAGCACAGTGGTTAGCACTGCTGCTTCACAGCTCCAGGGACCTGGGTTCGATCCCGGCTTGGGTCACAGTCTGTGTGGAGTTTGCACATTCTCCTCGTGTCTGCGTGGGTTTCCTCTGGGTGCTCCGGTTTCCTCCCACAGTCCAAAGACGTGCAGGTTAGGTTGATTGGCCATGCTAAAAATTGCCTTTAGTGACATGAGACGCGTAGGTTAGAGGGATTAATGGGTAAATATGTAGGGATATGGGGGTAGGGCCTGGGTGGGTTTGTGGTCGGTGCAGACTCGATGGGCCGAATGGCTTCTTTCTGTACTGTAGGGTTTCTATGATGATCACTCAGGGTGGTTCCCAACCAGCTCACCCGACACCCCAAGCCACATAACCAGTTCCCTTAAAGGGGATATGCACTCACATACATAGCATGTATCCTACTGCAATCTGAACTTTTGATGGGCCTTATATTTAGAGAGATAGGCTGTGATTTTCTGAGTCCACCTCCCCGCCCGCCATGGTGGGTTTTCTAGTGATGGAGACAATTCATCATTGGCTGCTGATGGAATCTTCCAGTCCTGCCAAAGTCAATGGCTATTTGCGTTGCTTGCCGGCCACACCGCTCTCTGTGGGGGAGTCACTTTCGGTGGGACCGGATGATTCCGCCAGTAGGAAGGGCCAAAAAATTCGGCCCATTGAGTACAAAAGCAAAGAAGTTTTGCTGAACCTATATAAACCAGTTTGACCTTAATGTGACTATACCACTCTGACCACCGAAGGATGTAAAGGCTTTGTAAAGGGTTCAGAATTGATTTATTAGAATGGAGCCAGACTGATGGTTCCAGAGAAGCTGTGCTTGCTCCCCTTAAAGCCAAGTAGCCTGAGGGGTTTTGATGAAGGTGTATAAAATCATGGAACAGTTAGACAGGATAAATAGAAGCTTTTTTCCAATGGCAGAAGGACCATTAATCAGATGGCCCAGATTTAGATTCTTTTAAATTGATTGGCAAAAGAACTCCAGCCAAACCAATCATGGGCTTCTTTGCTGGAGCCTTTGGTTTTGGAGGAACATAAGAACATAAGAATATAAGAACTAGGAGCAGGAGTAGGCCATCTGTACCCTCAAGCCTGGTCCGCCAGTCAATAAGATCATGGCTGATCTTTTCGTGGACTCAGCTCCACTTACCCGCCCGCTCACCATAACCTTTAATTCCTTTACTGTTCAAAAATCTATCTATCCTTGCCTTAAAACATTCAATGAGGTAGCCTCAACTGCTTCACTGGGCAGGGAATTCCACAGATTCACAACCCTTTGTGTGAAGAAGTTCTTCCTCAACTCAGTCCAAAATCTACTCCCCCTTATTTTGAATCCATGCCCCCTAGTTCTAGTTTCACCCGCCAGTGGAAACAACTTCCCTGCTTCTATCTGATCTATTCCCTTCATAATCTTGTATGTTTCTATAAGATCTCCCCTCATTCTTCTGAATTCCAATGAGTACAACCCCAGTCTACTCAGTCTCTCCTCATAAGCCAATCCGCTCAACTCCGGAATCAACCTAGTGAATCTCCTCTGCGCCCCCTCCAGTGCCAGAATATCCTTTCTCAAGTAAGGAGACCAAAACTGTACACAGTACTCCAGGTGTGGCCTCACCAGCATCTTATACAGCTGCAACATAATCTCGCTGTTTTTAAACTCCATCCCTCTAGCAATAAAGGACAAAATTCCATTTGCCTTCTTAATTACCTGCTGCACCTGCAAACCAACTCCTTGAGATTCCTGCACAAGGACACCCAGGTCCCTCTGCACAGCAGCATGCTGCAATTTTTTACCATTTAAATAATAGTCCATTTTGCTGTTATTCCGACCAAAATGGATGACCTCACATTTACCAACATTGTACTCCATCTGCCAGACCCTCGCCCACTCACTCAGAGGAAGTGCTCTCTTAACTTGTTCACTGTTCCCTGGAACACCACTGGACAGAGGGACAGCTCCAGCTACATGCCTTTGGGGCTTTTCAACTGGGTGATTGGCCATGCTAAATTGATCCTAGTGTCAGGGAGATTACCAGGGTAAATATGTGGGGTTATGGGAATAGGGTGGGATTGTGGTCGATGCAGACCCGATGGGCTGAATGGCCTCCTTCTGCCCTGTAGGGATTCTATGATTTTAATTCAACCTTTTAGGCTTCTGAACCTTCCCCAGCTTTCTGCTCTCCTGCAGATTTCTGTTGGGTGGTCTTGGCCTTTTTCCTTTTTCTGGCTAGCACCCTGCTGCCAGCCAAGACATTCCCAAGCAGCAAATTGATTCCCGCTATTGGTAGTTCAGGGCCCAATCCCTGTTGTAGTAAGGCCTGAAACAAGGTCACATTCCAGATGGACTTTATGGAGGGGTGCAAACACAGATCCTCCTCCCACTCCATTGATCAGTGCTTTGGCCTTCAGGGAGGACTTGGGTTGGTTTAAGTTTCCCACCATTATTGAGGATTGAGTTGCCCCTGTGTCCAAGAGCAGGACAATGGACTTTCCCAC